>NC_134707.1:41784344-42081844 GCF_043290135.1 Rhipicephalus microplus
AGTCGGTGTATATGATTGCTTTCTTGTATTTTTGAGCGATGATTTTCCGAACTGCTTCACTCAAGGCATAAGCTTCAGCTGAAAAAATAGAAAAACTATGAGGTACTTTCACAGAAATTGCGCTTTTCGTCGTCACAATCCCAATACCCACGTGGTCCTCCGTTTTTGAGCCATCTGTGTAAAATTCTTCGTAAGCCCTATATTCGTGCTGAAGTGTATAAAATTCTTGGATTATGTGTTCTGGTGGGGTGCTTTTTTTGTTGAACCGGCTTAGTGAAAATTCGCATAGCTGTGACAGGTCAAACCATGGCGGCAGTCTTGGTGGTTTAATAGCGACATCTAGTGATTCATCAGGGATGGTATAAAAGCGGCAGTATTCCTAGAAACGTAGGACAAGTGATTTGATTAGGTTCGGTTTGTTGAGGTAGTGTGAGCGCGAGTCACATTTTGCGGCAATTTCATAGCAGATGTGTTCAGGTGACGACCTTATTCTTAAAACGTATGACAAGGTTAGTATAGCTCTTCGATCACATAGAGGGGGCTCATTGCATTCTACGTATAGACTTTGCACAGGTGATGTTCTGTAAGCACCACTTGACAGACGGAGGCCGAGGTTGTGTATAGGGTCAAGACGGCGGATGTATGAGTTTCGCGCCGAGTCGTAGACTACGCATCCGCAGTCTAAAATGCTGCGTACAAGAGATCGGTAAATACGTATAAGGCAGAGTCGATCGGAACCCCAGTGTTTATGGGAGAGTACTTTGAGCACATTGAGTGCTCTGTTTGCCTTAGTTTTCAGTGCATTTATGAGTGGCAGAAAGTTTAGTTTTCGGTCGAATGTGATTCCTAGAAATTTGTGTTCTTGTTTTACCGGCATGTTGATGTTGTATAGTTTGAGCGCGGGTTCAGGGAACAATCCTCTCTTTTGCGTAAAGAGAACAGCTGTGGTTTTTTGGGCTGAAAAGCGGAAACCATTTTGGTCGGCCCATTTCGTAAGCCGATTTATTGTAATTTGGAGTTGCCTTTCGCAAGATGATAGGCTGGAGGCTCGGCATGCAATTTGCAGATCATCAACATAGATGGAGTGCATGACTGTACGTGGTATAGTCCTGTTGATGGAGTTCATTTTCACTATAAACAGGGTGGTGCTCAAAACGCAGCCCTGTGGTACACCATTTTCTTGGACAAATATTCGTGACAGTACCGTACCCAAACGTACTTGAAAAGCTCTATTCGATAAAAAATCGTGTAAGCAGTTCATCATTCTTCCGCGAATCCCTAAGTTAGCTAGATCTCTGAGAATTCCGTATCTCCAAGTTGTGTCATATGCTTTCTCTAAGTCAAAGAAGACCGAGAGACAGAACTGTTTGTGTAGAAATGCTTGTCGTATTTCTTGTTCCAGCCTAACAATGTGATCAGTGGTGGAACAGCCCTTTTTGTATCCGCACTGGTGTGCGTCTATTAGGTGCTCCTATTCCAGAGTGAAGGTAAGTCTAATATTTATGATGCTTTCGTAAGTTTTTGCAAGGCAACTTGTTAATGCAATGGGTCTATAGCTACTTGGGGTTGTTGGGGGTTTACCAGGTTTTAGGAATGGTATGACTATGGCTTTTTTCCAATCTTCAGGCATTATGCCAGAGTCCCATATTTTGTTGAAGAATTGGAGAAGTGCCTTCGCGGATGCTTGGGATAGGTGTGCCAACATTGCGTAGTGTATCTGGTCAGACCCTGTTGCCGTTTTTTTACCGGCAGAAAGTACCCTGTTCAATTCGTGCAGCGTAAGCGGAAGGTTATAACTTTCATTTGAGGTACTGCTAGTAGGCAATCTTTGTCTTTCTGCATTTTCTTTATATTTCAGGAATGTATTGGTGTAATTTGCTGAGCATGATACCTTATAAAAGTGTTCTCCTAATAGGTTGGCCTGGTCTTCTAGTGTTGATTGTGTGTCTGGACTTGTAAGCAGTGGTATTGTGTAGGAGTAGTACTCTCCCTTGAACTTCCTCACCTGGTCTCAGATGTGTTTAGATATGACTGAATTGTTAATTGATGATATGTACTTTTGCCATGAATCTTTTTCTGCCTGTCTTCGAATAAATCGGGCTCTGGCTTTTGCCTGTTTGAAGTTGATGAGGTTGGCGTATGTGGGGTATCTTCGTAGAATTCCCCAGGCCTTATTTTGTAGTTTTTTGGCATCAGTACACTCGTTTGTCCACCAAAAGTTGAATTTCTTGCGTACGATGCCGGATGATTGCGGTATTGCTTTTTCTGCTGCTAAGATTAAAACTTTGACGAACTCTTCGTTTAGTTCCTCAACAGAAAGCTCCGATGAGAAAACTTCATCGAGCTTAGCGTTTTCTGTGAAAACTGGCCAGTTCGCGATCTGTAGTTTCCACCGGCGTGGCCTGCTTGGTAGAGTTGGGTAAGATGGTATGAGTTTTATGATGCCGGGTTGATGATCACTGCCATAAGACGTGTTGATGACGTCCCATTTAAAATCATTAAAAATACCCGATGAACACATGGCGAGATCTAAATAACTAAAAGTGCGTGAGGTTGGTGAAAAGTAGGTAAAAGCACCGGAATTAAGAAGGCAGATGTCATTTGATAAAATGAAATCTTCCACGGCTTGCCCTCTTGCGTCAGTTTTGTCGCTATCCCAAAGAGTTGAATGAGCATTGAAATCCCCAACTAAGATAAATGGTTTTGGCAACTGTTCCACTGGATTTTCTAGGTTTTTGGTGGTGAAAAGGGTGTGAGGTGGGATATACAGTGAGCAGATGGTGATGGTTTTGTATGATAGGATGGTGACGGCTACGGCCTCGAAAGATGTGTTTATTTGGACATCTCGCGTAGGAGTGCTGCCCTGCACCACTATGGCTACTCCTCCTGAAAGACGGTTGCAATGTTCGCGGTCCTTTCGGGCAACTTTGAAGCCTTTTAGGAAATGGCTGTGTTTTGCACCAAGATTTGTCTCTTGGAGGCAAAAGGCTACTGGTGAGAATTTGTTAATGATGTCCTTTATGTCACCTAAGTTATGAATTAAGCCTCTACAGTTCCAATGTACGATAAAAGCCATGGCAGAATAAAGTTAAGTAAATATACTTCTGGAGATTGATCGGTATAAAAGATGATAGGTGACAATATTAAGAAATAGAAATAGAAAGAAATACGATAACCATTACGGTTATCGCTTACTTATTGTGGTTACTGGGACTTTGTCCTTGTCCTGTTTGGTACGCTCGAGAGAGCGCTTGTCCTTCGGTGTCGATGACACCGGAGTTTTGTGGTCGATCTCCATTGCCTTGTCTGAGGCGCTGGAAGATCGAGTGAGGCGCTGAGAAACGGATCTCAGGCCTTGGCACTCTATTGAGTTTAGGGCCCAGGGAGACCGGAGTCTGCGGGCCATTTGATGTGCATGGAGCAGCTGGCGCTGCTTCTTTTACGGGGGCGGTTTGAGTCACCATAGAACCACTGGGTGTGGTAGCGGTCGACTCCTGAGGCCTTTGTGACGCTGCCCCCGACTGCGTCACATCGGCGTAACTTCTGTGGAAAAGGTATGATAGCCGTGTTCGCGCTTCGCTGAATGATATTTTTTCTTTGACGGTCAGAGCGATCACTTCTTTTTCTTTTTTCCAACATGGGCATGACCGGGAATACGCTGGGTGTTCCCCGTCACAGTTAACACAGTGGGGTGAGGATGAGCAGTTTTCTGATTTGTGGTCGTTTGCGCTGCATTTTGCGCATGTTTCTTTGCCTCTGCAAGAGTGCGAGGCGTGTCCGAATCTCTGACATTTGAAACAGCGTCTGGGGTTGGGAATGTAGGGTCTGACATTTATTTTTAAGTACCCAGCCTTAAGAGAGGTGGGCATTTCACATGTTCCAAAGGTTAGTATTACGTGTTTGGTGGGCACTTCCTGATTATTGCGACGGATTACAATTCTTTGGACTTTGATGACGTTTTGGTCTTGGAAACCTTCGAGGAGCTCTTCGTCACTAAGGCCTAAGAAGTCTTCCTCAGAGATTACTCCCCTGCTGGTGTTTAGAGAGCGATGGACCGAAACGGTGACAGCTGTTTCTCCAATGCTGGTTAGTTGGGATAGCTTAGGCACTTGGTCTTTTTCGGTTAGCTCCAAAAGGAGGTCACCGCTTGACATTTTGGATGCTTTGTATGTGGGTCCTATTTTTTCTTTTAGGCACTTGGCCACCAAAAATGGGGATAATTTTCCTAGAGGTGTGCTGTCACTGTGGATAATGTGGTACTTCGCGAAAGTAACTTTAGTTTCTTTCGAGACGTGATAACTTGCTTCGGTGCGGCCTCTCTTGCGAGACCGATCAAGGTCGGCGGATGCTTGTAAAGCCATACAAGTATGAATGTGTTTGGTAACAGCGGCGACCACCCACCACGGAGCCCAATAAGGGGACGCGGTTGGACTTGTTGAAACAAGCCCTCCCGACGCCAGCCGTACGCTGTCACTATAACCCAATGTAATTATCCAAGGTGGGATACCTACACAAGGTTAACCCTTGCCGCCATGAATATCGGAAGTAAACGGAAGAGAGTAGAAGACAGGACAGATAAATAGTAAAAGATAAAGACGAAGATGTAGGGAGAGAGAGATAGGAAAAGGCGACTGCCGATTTCCCCTGGGTGGGTCAGCCCAGGGGTGCCGTCTACGTGAAGCCGGGGCCAAAGGGGTGTGTTGGCTCTGCCGGGGGGCCTTAACGGTCCAATCACCCAGCGTCGGCTCAACCCCCCGGATCCCCTTTTCCCCGGACACGGCAAAGCCACGCACGGCTAGGCGTGGGAGGGAGTAGAAATTCCCCCGTTAGCTCGGGTCCGTGGTGTCGCTACACACCAAACGCCTACTTGCGCAGGCGCCCCTGCGGGGGCGAAGCGCAAAGAAGGCGCACACGTTAACGTGAGGCCACGCGATCTAAAGGTGAGGGATCGCGACCCAGCCACAAGGTCCCAAATACTGCAGCGATACGCTCATAGCTTTAAGTGCTGAACCAAGTGTATCACTGAGCTTTTAGAGCTGCAACATTTTCGGGCAGGGGCCAATCGTTCATGCAAGAGATCGGCAACCTTTTGAGAGAAAGGGTAAATTGCGCGAAGCTGGCACAAGAGAGGGCCGGGCGGCAAATTGACGAAGCATGCAGGGGGGGCGGGGGGCTTGGTAGATAAAAAGTGAAAGTTTGGAAGTTGACAACAACGTACTACAAAACTTGATAAAATATAAGGTTTTATGCACGCATTTCACACTGTTGCAGTAGAATTTAACTGTTTCAAGAAAAAATCTGGTTTTAGCTCAGAACTGCCGGGTTGGCATTCAGGTAGGAAGTGGTCAGAGAAAACGAAGATGGAGTGGGGTCTTGACGTCATACCGGGGGCCACGTAATGATGCACTAACGGCCGTAGGTTGGTGGCCCCTATTGTTTATGTTACCGAGGCTTAGGCGCGAAATGCGTGATAAAGAGGTAAATTTTGAAGCACTATGGTTGAAACTTTGCGATTTCACAACGGGGACCTCTACGAACAGTGTGTTTAGTGCCTGCTCGTCAAATAATTCAGTTGACCTGGAGCGAATCAGAGCAGCTCCATTCGTGAAGGAATCCTCCAGCTCATAAATATCAGATCCCACTAAATAATTAGTTCTAAGTCGCATTTTCTAGCTATTGTTATGACGAATTAGGACGTAGATTTCTTATCGACGCAGCACTTCGTTATCGTATTCTTCTCTAACACAGCAGAAATATAACTGGATTCGCCTGTCCAATTAAAAGTTGTATATACGAGTGGCAGTAGTTGAGAGCCATTTCGCAAACACATTGAGCCAGAAAAAAAAAAACACATTGTGCTCACTCCATCAGTGAATAAAGTCACTGTTCGCGTTTCAGCAAGATAACGAAATTCGCCAAGGCACGTTGCCGGGCTAGATGGTTGGGATTTATTTACAAGGGTATAGCGCACCACGACTAGGACACAAAAGGAGACGCACACACACACAGCGCTACAAGTTTCGTGAGGCCCACTGCATGTTCGGTAAAACGTAACGTTAACTGACAGCCTGGCTAATTGGTCTTCATCGTTCAATTGAGTGGTACTTCGTGAAAATAAGAACGACTAAGAAGTGCACATAATGACAACGCTGACTATTGAATGAGGGTCTATTGCAGATTAAATAAATTCGAACGTGAAGATGCATGTGGAAGAAAAATTATCACGCAAGATAATCATTAGATTCCACGTCTGGGGGGAATCTGCTTCGCGCGATGAAGCGGGCCAGTGATTGCCTTGGCGGCATATTTAGCGTTAGGCCAAGCTTTGCGAGACACATCGACATATGTAAAGTGAGTAGTGGGCACCTCGTGGTCTTACCAGGAACGTCGTATTCAGTGGTCTTTAAAGATTTAGTGGCGTATACAGTCATAGGGGCGTATATACATACGCCACTATGACGAACGCATAGTACACCTAAAATTGACGCTTTTATTATGATATGCCACATTTATTAGCGTGCTCCTCCTGGTTCGAGCAACGCTTGGATATAATAGCAATCTGAATGAACAAATACGTCGCGTTTATTAAACTGTTATAAAAGGAAGGGAACACAAACCACAACTGCCGTTGACCCGGTGACGCCAGTATGATACGAGTAAATGTGTTGGACCATTGTTTTTGCCTTATAAAATTATATTGCCAATGACAACCATAATTAACCCTCTTACATGGCGCCTGCATCGGGTGTTTTTCGAAAGCATTTTTAAAACTGTGGTGAAATCCCTCACTGCGACACAGAGCGCTTGGGCTCGATTCCTGCTTGCGCCCTTATCGACAATACTTCTAGTTCACCTGGACAACGTTGACGATGTTGGTGTTGCTTAATGCTCTCGCAAGTAAATTACCAATGTCTGTTGTCATCGTTCATGGGTACATATATATTTTCAGACACCTGTGGCGCATACCCGCGTAGAGCAGCCCGTCGCATCCGGGTATGTGACACACGCGCCCGGAAGAGAGGTTTCGACGACATTAGCGAATGGATTTCCGGGTTTGTCGTTTCATGACCACCTTCATATTCGTCAAACCCTCCCATACGACAACTTTTGTAAGCGCGAAAGGCAGGTGCAGCCGCGGCCACGTCTTGGTACAGCATGCGAGGAGCCGGTTTTCGCTTGGCGGGGCGACACCTCGAGGCAGTCTTGACCTCTGCAGTGCTGCATCAAAAGCATGCGTGACCTGGCTGTCAGGCTGACCACATTAGAGCCCGAAACTGCCTCGAGGTTTCGCCCCGCGCAGTGAAAACCAGCTCCTCGCGTGCTCTACACAGACGTGATCGCGGCTGTACAGGCGTGAGCATAAGAGTGCTTTTTTTTCTTTATTACGTGAGCATAAGAGTGCAGGCGACAAGATCGCGTGGCCGAAGGCATGGACGCGCTATCTAGCGACGAATCGCCTGCTGCGGTGCGCATGCGCAGACCGTCGTATCAGTTGGCCTTTCATGTCGCCCTCCTTGACGCGCTCGTAGCCAAAACGACAACTGGGTGTCACTGTCTTTGCTCCATCAAATTTGGACCATTTCTTTTCTATTATTTTTTTCCTCTTTACGTAGCGGCTACGATGGAGCTGGTCGTGTCCTTATTTATTCCGGTTTATTAGAGTAACTAAGCGTAGCCATCCTCAAAAAACCTGATGAAGCCAAGGACAGGAAATAAAGTTTTCTCAGCTCAGCTTACTTTAGTTGCGTTAAGCCAAGTTTAACTCAAATTAGCCTAGTTATAGAGAAACAATTACAATATGTAGGAATACATAATTCTTAAGGCTGAAGAGATTTTATTTACCCTAATGAGATAACACTTGATGATGAGTAAATACTATTTTCTTCAACTTCGATTTTCTGAGCTCATACAAACTTCACATCAATTATTTTATTTGTTTTATTAGAACTTGCGCAATTACACTAAATATAATCAGACTAGGATGACGATGACATGATCACTCATACTATAACCGCATTTTCTATGCTTACCATGGTGCTGCCTTATTAGCTTAGTTACGTCTATTTAGCTTTTTCTGCCACATTAAACTTCAGCATTTTTGTGTCAATGAATATCACACTAATTATTCAACCATAACTACGCGTGGTAAGTGACACTAATAAGACATAAATGAGCCTAATTTGTACAGTGTCATTAAGTAATTGTTAATATCTTGCAGGGTATAGCACCTCCAGGCCCATGGGGAAGTTGACTTAGATTAAAAGGCCGCGATAAGGTTTGCCTTATTTGGGGTAATTTTGCTCGGCTAAACTAAATAATACAATGATCGACTATGCTTCATTGGCCCTGGCTGTACGAAGCCCCGCCGCGGTGGTCCAGTGGCTAAGGTACTCTGCTCCTGACCCAAAGGTCGCGAGAATTAATCCCGCCTGCAGCGGTTGCATTTTCGATGGCGGTGAAAACGCAGGCCCGTGTTCTCAGATTTGGGTGCCCGTTAAAAAAACTCCAGGTGGTCGAAATTTCCGCAGCTCTTCACTACGGCGTCTCCCATAACCATATGGAGGTTTTGGGACGTTAAACGCCACATATTCACCCGTTTAGCTGTACGGGCACTTTTTTCGACCCAGCAGGGCACGTCGAAGTTTGGCGGTCATTGAACATAAAAACAGCAACCTTGACTGGGCTTTCAGTTTTTTATACCCGATCTTATGAGGTGATACCGCGCTAAACTATATATTGTATTCCGCTACACACATTCCCTCAACTAGGTTCACCTAATTTAAATTTAGCCTAACGCAACAGAGGCGAGCTTCGTTGAGAAAACCTAATTTTCTGTGCATAGCTTCAGGTTTTGCAAGGCTGGCTACGCTTAGTTATCCTAATAAAGCAGTATAAATAACGACTCGAGCCCAGCGCTTGAACATGCACCGTCGCGGCCGCTACGCAAAAAAAGAAAAAAGAAAAACGGCGCACATTCGATGGATGAAAGACAGCGACACCCACGTGTCGTTTTGGCTACGAGCACGTCGGAGAAAGCGACATAAAAGGCCTAATGATACTACAGTATGCGCATGCGCATTGTAGCAGGCATCTGGTCGCTAGATAGCGCGTCGATGCCTTCGGCCACGTGATCCTGCGGTGTGCACACTTACGCTCACGCTTGTACGTAAGACAAGCTAAGGACACAGGACAAGCGCTCGCCTTACAAACGTGCCTTTCGCGCTTACAAACGTTATGAATCAGTAACAACTAGTCCGAGCCTGGTGCCTTCCATAACAATTTTAATCAACCCCAAGTATACAGCTTATCACGAGGGCACCCACAAGTAGGCGGCTAGATAGTAGATGAATTGAATAAAACGGTAATGTGCCTTTATTGTGCTAAAAAATGCTTTGCATTGAAAAGAGCAAGCGTAGGTGGTATCTATGTGTGTACCATTTGTATTTTTCAGCACTGTACAAATTAATTAACAATAAAAACACAGCTGTACTGAAAATGACACACCAACAACGCTGAGCCTCATGCCCGCTAGGCTGCACATGCCGGGAAACACAACATCTAGGACCTAGTAGCCATAACCGTGCGCACGGAGGAGTAGACCCCCCTCTGTTCAAAGGGAAAAGAAAGGGGGGGGGGTCGTAAAATCTGCCCCGTACATTGACCTGCGACGAACCATTGACCATGGTTCATCGCAGTTGGCCTTCGCTCACCCACCCACTGACGAGGAACCATGCGCATGGCTAAGCGAACAGCCATCACCGGGCATTCTCCGGCGTACCAGAGTGGGGCGCGCTCAAATGCTCTAAAACGAAGTGCACAACACTGTCTTAGTGAAAGTTCTATCGACATGACATACCTTTGAATTGCCGTGCCTTGCATCTCGGCGTCAAGTCCGGTAACATCGCCGTTAAGAATTGGCCTAGCTAGGTTGAAACACTCCTCTGAGTGGTTGCCGGTTTCATGACAAATTACAGCAGTCCAAGTGGTGCAGGCCAAGTTCACGGCGCCAGGGTGGTAGGATTTCGATCAAGGCAGATTGCTTAAGACCCGTGTAATGCGCGGGGTCATGGCACGCCGAACAACGCAAGATTATTTAAATTTACAGAGCTTTCCTCTACAGCGCGCCTCATGCTAGTACGCAGATCGGGCACATGGAAACCCAAAGATTAATTTAGTCACGTGGTCGTGACGATGACGAAGGTTGCAGTCGACGTGGTGAAGATTAAACCTGGGGGCGAAAACTCCCTATACTTCCCGTGCATTTGTCCTCGCATGCTGATACGCAGTGGCAGCGCTGCTTTTACCACTGCTGGTGGCCGGGAATCCTACCAGAATTAAATCACAAACAGAATATTTCTTTTATGACGTCACTGGTGAGGTCATCATGTAAAGGGGAAGAACGAGAAACCGAGAGAAGGAGCCTTTCTCACTTAGCATGCAAGCGGAATGCACTCGTGCTTTGTTTCAGGTCCACTGGCCGCTTGGTCAATGCATCCATTCGTAAAATTTTGTATTATTTTGTTCTTGTGTGCCGAAGTGGCGAAAGTTAAGCTGATGAATTTTAGGGGCGAAGCTCCTTATATCGGCACCCGTTAGTCCCTCGTAGTCGTAGTCATAGTGTGTAACCAGTCTTACGCGTTGACATCTAAGGTGGTGCCGGTGGGAGTTTTCTTCTGTGCATTGTTGAACAATAAAAAAAAATTCGCAGCGTGCGCGTTAACTAAAAGCCAAATTCTTCTATCTCTCATTCCCCATTAGCAGCCATTGGCATGTTCCAGTAGCAAACGTTAGTAGAAGTGTTAAAAGCCGACTTCAGCTGTCTCTCATTCCCAGTAACAGCCATTGTTTACCTCCAAGGTACTGCCTGGTGAGATTTCTCCTGTTCGTGAATAAACAATAGAAAAATTTTGTTCAAAACGCCATTGAATGATGAAATAAACCAACGAAAGACGCCAGATGTTTTCTAAAAGCAAAACGAAAAGACGCCAGATGTTTCTAAAGCAAAACAAAAAGAAGACACCAGCTGCTTAATGAAAGACGCCAGGTGTTTTCTAAAGCAATGGTTTTATAATCAAAACCATATCGATACAGGTTTGTAGTTGCCGATGCTCGTTGCCGTCGGTGTGTGCACGTATGGATAAGGATGCCGAAAGGCGGGCGCACAGGGCAGCGGCGGCACGCGCTCGCCGACAGGACACTGAAGTGAGAGCACGCGAGGCAGAAGCGCGCCGGGAAGCTGCGCGACGTCGCCGCCAAGATCCTGCTGTACGGGAACAAGAAGCCACATCAGCAAGGCAGCGTCGGCAAGATCCTACCGTACGTGAACAAGAAGCTGCAGCGGCACGTCAGCGTCGGCAGGATCCTTCCGTTCGGGGACGACAGGCCGAGGCAGCACGTCAACGTCGCGAAGCAGATCTTGAAAACGTTCGACAATGGGAAGCGGCGAGGAAGCGTGCATATCACCAAGCCAATTAACGGAAGAAAATTTCCCGGTATTACTTCTAGGAGCTTCGCCCAATCTCATCATCATTCACCTCGTGGATCTGTCGTCAATTTTTTTCAGTAAGATGAAACTTGGTTGACACAATAAAATTATGTTTTTTACTGCACGCACGTTTTGCATATATATTTGAAAAAAAAACACATGCACGTAGAGCGAAAGTGTCAATCGATAGAAGCAGCTTTAATTTACAACTTTCACGTGGACATAATGAGTGAACATTCAACCCACAATATTGCAATCAATGCAAGAATTATCAACAATCCTGTGTGGGACACATCGTATTTGACTCAACCACGGCGCATATACTTTGCTTACAGAACTTCACTACCAAACAGGACTGATGTTCAGATGCACTTAATAAGCTTGAAGCTCTCAGAAAGTTTGCAAGAAAGAACGTTGCTTGAAACACTGTTTCGGCAAGTTCACCTGTCCTCGTCAGGGCAACAGCGCTACCATGACTAAGAAAAGCTCAGAACGTTGGCTCCAGCGACAATCCCTGTAATGATTTATAGAAGCGCTCAGTCCACGGCATGTATTTGGTTGACAGTATTGGAACTAAGGAATCACAAAGTTTCAAATGATGGCTACATAAACTTCTTGAACAGTAAGGAGTCTATATTTACCAGTATTTGAGCAGCATGCAAAAAGTAAAAGAAGCGAATACTACGTAGCTAAGCGAACACGAATTCAAGCCTTTCATTCAACGAATTTTGCCGACAGCAGCTTAGCTGCCGTGTTTAGCGACGCTGTACTGCTGTCAGTCCAGTCAGGCTTGCTGAAAACCGAGTATACTCTTGTCATGCAAAATCAGTACCTGATCGAATAATGGGTCCATATACATTAAATACTTAATGGGTCGAGATACCTAAAAAGACCCCCAAGGAACTGGAAATCCCCGAGTTGACACAGCGCACAGCCGCGAAAAACACATTGCCCAATTTAGCCATCTTCGTCGAACGCATGCATTGCCCGGCACAGCTCACTGCGGCTTCCATTCTCTGCCCGCCACAACATTCTGTTTTTTATCTTTTCTGCAAGGTGGCACGCCAACCAAACGAAATAACTCGGCTCGATTAAAGTTGCAATATCATCGAGAGAACGGCAATAAGGATCGGAGGCAAGTGATACGAACTCAAGTCGGCCGCTTCCAGCGCTTCGCAGGAGTTAAAACAAACAAAATAAGAAATAAAGATACATGTACTTAGGAAAAGTGGTCGGTGATTTAGAGCACTTCGTACTCTACTAAGGCAGAGCAAGAAGCCCTACCATGGGCCGCACATTTCGTGAAGAAACATACTTTGAGCATACAAGCAAAAGATGATGATTGATATAAGGGGTTTAACGTCACAAAACCACCATATGATTACGACAGACGCCGTAGTGGAAGGCTCCGGAAATTCCGATCAGCGGGGGTTCTTTAACGTGCCCCCAAATCTGAGCACACAGGCCTACAACATTTCCGCCTCCATCAGAAATGCAGCCGCCGCTGCCGGGATTCGAGCCCGTGACCTGCGGGTCAGCAGCCGAGTACCTTAGCCACTAGACCACCGCGGCAGAGCTACAAGCAAAATAAGTCGTGTTTACAATTATATCAAATTTTCATATTTGTACAAACGCCAAGCCTGCGCGGTAGGCGCAGCACAGTCACAGCGAAAGCTAGAAGAGCGGCCTTTCAGAGCCTTTTCAAAACACTCATTGGGTAACTACTGCAAGCACACTTGCTTGGTACCCACTAGGGCATTAGTAATAAACATTTGGGTAGTAGGCCGGCATTCGCTATGCCATTTTTCGTCATTCTTCTGAGAAGCGTGGTATCCGCTAAACACTTGCAAGTAATATTGTGCTAATTGTCAATGCAGTGGCTGATGACGATGAGGAATCATGGCTGTAGTGGGTATGTGCCACAGTTATTTGGGAAACAAGAACAGGCTT
The DNA here is from genome assembly GCF_043290135.1 of Rhipicephalus microplus. NCBI lineage: Eukaryota > Metazoa > Arthropoda > Arachnida > Ixodida > Ixodidae > Rhipicephalus > Rhipicephalus microplus. The sequence continues at coordinate 41,797,780 of NC_134707.1, forward strand.
TTGTAACAGGTTGGAGCATTGGACAGCCCACTCGTTATGCTAATCGTTACAGACAGCGGCGGTGGCGGAGGCGGACAACATGCAACTGCGCGGGACCCTAAAAGTGATCTCTTAACAGCTTTCGCTGTAAAACTCGTGAAGCCCAATAAATTCGAACAACCATCCACATTAACCTCACTCCGTTCAACCGGATCTTATGGGATGCCCGGCAACAGCTACGAGCGTGCAAGTTGCTTGAAAGCGAAACTAGCGCTGGGATTCAGGGGCCTCATTAAACTCTTTATTTGGCTGAACTTGTGGCCATGAAACTGGTGGTGCATACACATTTCTGGCATGATTCTTCATCGTCGTCAGCCACTGCATAAAAAATTCCACAAAATTCCCAACAAGTCTGTAGTGAATACCACGCTTTTCCAAAGAATCACGCAGTACAGCATAGCGAATGCTGGCCTACTACACAAAACATGATTATTCATGGCGTAGTGGGTACCCAGGAGTGTGCTTGTAGCAGTTACCCAAAAAGTGTTTAGAAAATGCTCTGAAAGGCTAGCCTTCTAGCTCTCGCTGTGACTGTGCAGTGCGTTCCGCGCAGGCCTGGCGTTTTTTGTAAGAGTGGAGTAACGCCCCCTCTCCATTAAGAATCAGTGGAACAGTAACGACAACTCATTACGTTTGCGACAAAATGACAGAGGGAGTGGCGTTCCTTTTGTGAATGTTCCACGGCATCGGAGAGGCGGGAACACATCATGCCGAACAGGGTGGATGGGTGGCCGCGAGATGTGCAAAAGTGTACCCTCACCTGTCACGTGACTGTGATGCATCGTGTATAGCGTCGACTTCACAGCGCATGCCGGGGGCGCAGGTAAGCGCACGATAGCGAAACTGACCACGTGCAAGAGGAGCAGCTGCTTTTTTTTACAACACAGCTTTTATGCTCAATGTACACAGTGTAGAAAAATATCACCATTTTGGTACGAGCTCTCGCAGTCCTCATTCTCCTAATATTGCGATACATACTATATTGACACTCTCGGCTGAATTTTGCCGCCGGTGTCACCGTCATTCACGGTATATGTATACGTATTTACATATATGAAACTACAACAAAGAAAAAAATCACAGCATATCTACGGAGTAAGTGTTGATGGGCGACACATCGGAATGTTTTATTGGTCAACCGTGAATTGTCCGTTCATCCATCTGTATGTATATCTGTCTGTCCACCCATTCACACCTCCTGAGTGAGTCATCGAACTAGGCGGTTACGAACTCCGAGAAGCTAGGAGGGACACACTGCTTAAAGAGCATCGTCCTCAAAATTATTCAGAAAAAGACTACGTCACGCGGAGTCAAACGTCCATCCTCTTGCTTGTGAGGGCGAGGCGTTAGCCACTGAGCCACGAAGGAGCACCTCCTTCAACGATGAAACGCCAAGCTATTTATATCTACCACTTTCCGCTTGCGATGGCTATTTCGGGGGAACTATTGCGTTTTCTGCATTGCCAGTGAGATGACGCAATGAGCGCGCGTCGCCAGATCGTCACGGTGCGGTGGCGTGCGCTCTCATTTCCCACGCATACCTTGCCCCGCGTGGAGGGGGGAGGCTGAATGCTCACACATGTGGGCGCTTATCTTGCGGTGGGGAGAATCATACAAGATAGACACACAGACGGATGGACGTACGGGCGAACGTTTCACCAGACTCATGATTTACTCCACGGATACGCTGTGATTTTTTTCATCAAACGGGCCTTTTTATTTGGAGTTTTAGTCTTGAGAGGTTTGGCCGGTGACATTACGCCACACGTTGTCGTTTTGTGCTCGTGATCTATAGCAGAAAAAAAATACAAGAGGTGCATTCAACATCACCATGCAAGGTTTCCCTTGTTAAAAAAAAAAGATGTATCATAAGTATCATATTGCTAGTATTATCTGCGCAACGGCACCACAGAAGCCACTTATCTGAGAGCAAGGTTGAGCTGAGAATACTTCTTTACTGTCAGATATGGTCGGATTACTTTATTAGGTACCCTGCAATGCGCGGGATGAGCCTGGACTTCATCAAGGTGTCTTCAAGGCTTACCAGCCAATGGCGGTTTCCTCGAATCACTGTATTTGTCAGATCATCAGTGGGTCAAGAAGCATTACTTGGGCTCTATGGATCGACAGAGTCGTAGTTGCGGGCCGCGCTCACGTTGGGGCCGGCAGAATATGGTCCCATACCCGTTCGCGGGCCCTTTTTGGCAGCCCTTATTTGTTCCTGATGATCGCTTATTTTGAGGACTTCCTTCCAGTGTAGTAAAAAAGGTATTTTTTGACTTGAACATTGCCGGAACAGGTGCGCCAAAGAGGAATATTACGCTTCATGGTTCTCAGGGCAATGTAGGTCGATGTCCGAAGAGAGACGATTAAACCGTCCTCTCGACAGGATCCCGTTTGTAACACTCCCAGAGTGAAAGACTGATGTACAGTCAGCTTTGGGTGTGGGAGTGGAAATTTCCTGCACCCAAGCTCACATTGTTTCACGATTGAGAGGCTCTGAATTGGTGCTCTGTATTCGAGATCAGCAACGCAGGCTCCCAGCGCACGTGGAAGTTATGACTGCATAAGGCATCGTCACTGCTATTTCGTAATAAACCCTAAACATTTCCAGGATATGCCACAAGTTGGGTAAAGACAAGCAGTGTCTTCACTTTTATGTCGTGTATAAATCTGGGCGTACTTTGTGCGTGGGTGCTGGGCTCGTGTAGGGGCCCTTGATCTAGAATATGTTTCAGTGTGAATCGATAATCCTTCAATTTGGTTTGAGACTGTGAGACACTCGAAGAGAGAGAGAGAGAGAGAGAGAGAGAGCGAGAGAGAAAGAGTAATGACGCGTACACATTCGTTTCTTAACGCCAAAAATAAAGAGCATATTTATTTTTTTTCTCACGTACGTAAATTCACACAGTCCAGTTTACAGTTGTCTCAAGAGCAGATAATCAGTCACCAAGCTAAAATGCCTTGCAATATGATCTTGTCCACAGTCGCTTCATAAGAATCTGGATTTAAAAATATACATCACTCTCGTATGTTGGCCACACATGCCCGTTTCCGGCGGGTGTACATCTCACTGGTTCACTCTCAAAACGTTTGCTTCACAATACGGCTATACAATGGATGCTTGCTTCCGTTCCGTAAATGTGTCATGAGTCTATCACGCATAAAGAAGAGATGTCCTCAAAACATAGCGGGCGCTGTCACCCCAAGACGTAATATGCGTGAGGACCGCCTACCACAGTTTGGTTGGCAAAACGCGAACAACGTGAAACCGGTCGGTCCAGCTAAGTTCTCTCAGCACACACCAAAAATATGTGCTCAACAAATGCAATCACACACGAAACACAATCATCAAACCTCTTATTTGCAGTGCATTAACACAACTCAAATAGCCATGGGTGATTATAGGTACTACCGAGGAAGCGTACAAACGACAACACCACCTGCGGTTTGTGCCAACGGGATACACTATCTGTAAATAGCGCTACAACACTCATAACTCAAAATGACAAACACAGAAAGTCACAGCAAATGACCAACATGGCAAGAGCGTGTTTTGCAGCACGCCTTCGTTCAGGTCTGTACATCACAATGTGGCCTTTGGGTTCGCAGGATCTGCTATAGACGTGAGTCATTAACACTTGAAACAAGTAGGACACCGAAAAAACACCGTGTTTGCCCGGGCAATTCACGACACGCACACAAAAAACGATACAGTAGCAGTTCACGGAAACTCCGACACCACATTCAGCAGTGGTATAGCATAGCGTCTGTGCTCCGATTCGACCAGATGTTGCAACTTTTGGCCTAGAAGGATTATTTTGCGTTATGGTCTAGCTGTCGAAACACTGCACCAAACTTTATATTTTTTTATGCCATGGCTGTTGACGGAATACATCAAAATGAAGTAAGACAAGAAGGTGGCTGATGGCATTTTTATATATTGAGACAAATGTTAAAAAAGGAATCACTGAATAAAAGAGGCTTGAAGGAAACTTTTTCGTACCAAGTTTATATACGTGGAGATGAAATGTACTCAATCGTTCATGACGTCACTTACCTAAAATAATCCTCAAATCTAGAAGAAAAATGAAATAATAATAAGAATAAAGGAGCGCTAACAAGGTACATTGCGACCAACTTGACAACTGAAGACGTGCATGAATTGCAATCTTCAAACATCAGGAGCTACTATGTGCCCGAGTCTTCTTTAGAAAATAGAGTATGCCCTACTTTCTAAAGAATGCTATAGCTGTGCTAAAGTATTATGATGTAATGAACATTTACACAATACACATAAGGAGCAATATTAACTTCACATCACACGTCTACCCTGACAAAACTTTCCCTTACTCCAATTGTCAGTAATTTCACATAAATCTAACTTGAACGTCTGATTTCAATCTGGAAAATTATTGGGAATGAATAAATACAATTTTATAAGAAAACTTGGCAAGTAATGAAAGGAGTACCTACATGTTCAGCGCAGGGCCATTTGTTAAGAGTTTGGCGCCACCTTAATTTATACCGCACCAAAAATAAAGTGGCAGATTTTGGTTTATTGCAGCCTTATGAACCACAGCGTACGACATCCAAAATAGATCGCAAATAAGTCACAGGGACGCTTTCACATCAAAACAGTGGAAATGAAACGTACAAGAAGATAAAAGATAAGGTGTGCGGGTCACTATATCGTATGTCAAACATCTAAACGATGTTGCAGTATTGCCGGGCGAGGAGGAAACGATACACAGACAATAATTGCTACAGAGACGCTAATGTACAAATGACGCTGTTTGACTTCAATATTAGTACAGCGACACTCACTCTTATGAAAATATATACAGTACTTTCACATACGCAAAAATAGTTATGAGACAATCAGGACAGAATACACGTCATTTGCTGTGTGATACAAGGAGCAGACTCATCATAATTAGCGCACAAAAAGGACAAATAAACACAAAAAAGTGCACGACACAAGCGCTGAGACCACTTGGTTAGTGAAGTTCACGTTATTACACTGAAAACACAGCGCTTGCGTTGTGCACTGGGTTGTGTTTTTGTCTTGTTTGTGCGCTGATCGTGAGGAGTATGTTCCAACTAGCCCCATTAGCCACTTTATAAGGAAGAGAATTTGCGGATGCCGAACTCACACTATAGGTTCACTATTGTCTCGTGTCACATGATTCCGCAAGTATACTGTGACATGATGTCTTTCTTACAAGTCCACCGCAGGGAAGTCTGTAAAGAAACACTACAATCCGCAATCACATCGACCTTTTTTCTGAAAGGCTGTACTTTTTTTCAAGACGTGTTCAAGTGTAGCTTTTCCAATTTGACACTTAATGAAAACTCGGTGACTCTCTGTGAACTTGAAACTCAATAAGCATATTCCTTTAGTTCGTATGACGCATATTTGATAGCAAGCCGTCAAATATCACCTTCGTCGACGAACTGGGGAGCATTCATGGTTCAAGTTCTCGCACAAGTGGGAAATGATGCTAACGTGGTGGCATAAGCCCTGACATATTTGCCAAAATGTCATGTGGCTTGACCGCCGGAAGACCTCTTTTCAGCAGACTGGGCTGCTGTCATTCGTTCTTTTTAAACAGAAATTAGGAAGGCGGTAGTTCATAATGTGGCATGAACTCCGCACTTTTCGTTAGGAAGATAAACATTTTAGACCACTGATTTAAGACGAACGAACTGCTAGTTAACAAACATGAGAAGCAATGGCGGTATATACATATTTTGTGCAGGTATATAACAAATCACCATTCCAAACGTAACTAATGTGCATGAATTATGGCAATCGTACAGACGCCTTAAGTGGACCGAGTAATCACAATATGTAAACTGTACTGATCACTGCCAGCGAAGATGTTCATGTGCATTTCATCGCAATTGGCGTGTGCCGGTAACAGTGACGTCATGTTAAAACACTGACATCTACAGGAAAGAACAGGCAACAAATGCTCATATTTCTTGTTGCAAGCACATATAACAGAGAACACAGCTAACGTTGCTCACTACAAATCCTCATTACATTAGGAATAGTTTGCATGAGCCCACACATAATACATAAATTAACATTACCTGCAAACTATTTAAATCCATCACTGGAACAGTCTTCGCTGATTTTTACAGACACTCAATAAGGCAGAACACGTTACGATAACACTAAAGTGGGTGCATTATGAAACAGTGCTGGTTACAAATTAGAAAGGAGATAACTGTAGCACGCACACATTTATGCTGTTGTACATCTCAAAGTCAGATTATGACGATATAAGGTGAAGGTGACGGGTGATCTGGAACACAACTTTCGGTCACTTCGCATGACACCGCGCGCTGGCTTTTATCTTACACGATAGCGCTATGCACACTGAATAAGGTCTATGGCTCTTTTCAAAAGATAAATAGGCCAAATCTCGTCGGGGGCCTACGTATCACAAGTTGAACAGTTACTGTTAGAGCTGCAGGTATGTAGGCTTTAGGTATATTCAGCGCGCATAAGCAGTACGGCTCGTACCTCTAGGACGTCGTACCAGAGAGTGAGAGTGAAGTTGAAGGAGAGCACTGGTTGTAAACCAATGTACAATCCCCGTGGGAAGCACATCACGAAGTGACTCCATGTGCCACGCGTCGAACGTACAAGCAAGGAACTTGCGTATGTGACAGGAGTCTGCCTTTCATTCCCAGCTATGTACCCTTCCAGAGTGCTGATCTGCTAATTTGTTGGCGAGAATGCTCGTCTCTACAAATAAGGGTTCCTATCCTGGACAGGTGGGAGTAAAAATGTTTGGCAAGTCTATAGACCAAAACAGCTGAAAACATTCAGTGTTATCACGTACCTACAAAAACACTGGCATCTGAACAGCCTTCGCACCGTCCGCCAATCCCTCTCTCGGAGTGTGCTTCAAGCGGCGTTCCCATAAAAGTCCCACGAGACATATCGTAGAACCATCAGCTAGCAGCAGGAACTAGGACATGCACTTAAACTACATTGCACTACTTGGTAAAGCCCGTTTTTAATGGCAGGAGAATAAAGCCACAGAACCCTTTAGTAAAATGCCTTTTAATGACCATTTCTGCTAACATGATAATGTTTCGTTAATGAACATTTCTGCTAACATGATAATGTTTCGAAAGTAGCACTATGTTACCTTCGTCTAGTAACGTCCTTTTCTCATGATGAAGAGCAAAACATTGAAAACCTGTACAGGTGCTTTCAAGCCTAAGGCTGAACGACACTCTTACGGCCAATTTTAATTAGTGCCGGTCACCGTGTCACACAGACTATCTGAACTGCTTTGTATTTCAAGCTTCAACTTCCCTATTTGTTTGGCAATATTACAATACACGCAACAATCTGTCTGAACAGCTGTGGCCGAAATGTGCTGTATGCAGTAGGCAGATAAGCGGTATAAAACACAGATCAAGCTCACAGTGTCATATTTTGACAGATACCATTCATGAAGAAAATACCAACACTTCTCCGTGACAGAATCTGGTTGTCTTCTTAGTGATGCCCTTTCTGCGGAATTCTCCAAGCAACAACGTCGTGGCATGCATCCATCTCTGAACTCTAAATGGCCACCTCCGAAACTCTTCACTTAAGACAAGTCACCGATGGTGTTCGTGGCGGGTCTAACTCTGCCGGCAGGCTGTCTACAAGAGGGTACCACTGGGCAGTCGGTTTCCGTGGGTTGTCCATGACAGCGAGCCAGTGGTCACGTCCGACACCCGTGGCCAACTGTCCAACGGCGCAGCACCCCATTAGTTCGTTTGGCCCGACTCTGAAATGGCATAACGATTTTTTTCAAGGCCAACTCACTGTTGTGCACACGCACTGATTTCACTATTTAGGAGCTTTAACTTGCACATTGTGTTCTGAGAACTTGGCACATAATCTAGATGACGTGTTACCATATCTTCTGCCAAACAGCGACTTGCACTTGAAACAGATAGAGGAAAGTCATAATAGAAGAGCCAGATTTTTCCAACATAATATTGTTAACATAACAAAACTTTTGTTATGTAACAGTTTCTGTGGTTGAAGACCGAGAATGAGGGGAATACACTTTGAGGGAGAAGAAAGACGGTACCACGCGAAAAACTAAGAGACGGCGAGAGGAAGTAATGCAGTCTATCAAGGAATGCCTCGAAATATTGAGAATGATGGTAACTACGCGCTTATTATATGGTAATAATGCAGTAAATTATCATATATATTATCTACATCTTATCACTGTTCTTGTAGCACTGAGAACACTAGAGCAAAACATGGTCCGCGAGAAATGCCGACATGCCGCTTCTCTCCCGGTACCGGATAGTGCTACGAGATCGCTTATTAAGTTATGAGAACGTATACTTCTCATGTGTAAAGAAAATAATTCCTCACCAGTTTCGTTACGGAACTGGTATATATATACCCAGACAGGCATTTGACCGTTGTTGTCGTTTATAATTTTCAGTGTGTCCTCCTTTTATGTTTCACATAAACACCACAGCGTGATACCGTGCAAAATGTCATCTATGACAATGTCAAGTTGTAGCACCACGCAACGAACCCATTAGGGCAAATAGTTAGGAAGAAGTCGCATTTGTCATGTGACCTAGTTACGTGGTGCTACAACGGGCGTTGTGAAGTAGTACGAGATAGTCAGCACGGACATTGCGCCCAGCCACGAGTAGACCTAGTGCACCAAGCTCGAACATTAGAATTATACTGTTTCACCTTTTCCTTCAAATTTAACATGAGCTCAACCACATCGGTCGCGGGACTAATCCAATTAAAATATTGCTTAAAAGAGACTCGACATGTCTCGAGCGCATTCAGTGATGGCATGCACCCGGAGGAAACACGTAAAGTAGTTTTTACTTGAAAATCCGTTATTGGAGTAAAATAAAATTAACATGGTTACGAAGATTTATTCACCGACAGCAGGTCCTGCTAACGTCTCAAAGAGCGCACAGGCATGCAGGCCATTTCCCCCCTGGGTGAATGTTCGATTTGTTCTTTCACCCCTGACTCTAAGACCGTGACAAAGCCTGTCATCACCCCGCAATATGAGGCGTTCCTCGACAAAATGATACCCGGCACCTCCACCAAACGATGTTACGAAGAAGATTTATTCACCGACAGTGGATCTTGCTAACGCCTTAAAGAGCGCACAATCATGCAAGCCAACGGGGGAAACTCGAGGGTCCAACCCACAACAACCACGTTCTCGTCTTCCTACTTTTGGGTGCCATTTCAGCTGTGCCAGAGCGATAGTTCCATACGCGTATCATCATGTACGTTTGTCAATGCCTCGGCCATCAATATCTCACCAGTGTTTTCATATGAACTACGTATAAAAGCTACCCACTGTCAAGCGTGAGATAGAGATATTACGTTGTTCCCTGCAGACAGAGTGACTGTTAAGGAACGTAGATGCATCCAATAGGCTGTGAAAAGCACAGCTATATGAAGAAAATTGCGAATATTAGTATTCCTGTACTTCTTCACCTGCTTCGCTCACAAAGCAATCATTTGAAGGTTTTTTTTTATTTCGGGGAAATGGAAATATTGGTCTGAAGTTGCAGTGAAAACAAATATGCACATTTAGCAGTTTTATGCTTTCCGGTAAAATTAAACAAGATGTACATCAAGCATCGATTGGCTTTCTCAGATTGTATAGACTAGTCATGTCTACACGAATTTGAATGAGTGAAAAATAGTCGAAAGACAAACCTTCTTTTCTCATAGAAAAATTTGTCCGCCACATCACCACATACTAAGGCAGGGGCAGCAATCCTCATAAAATTTCGAACTAATGATTAGGTTCGTGACATCTGGATGCGCCGAATTTATCTAACAGATCACCCATCATACTGCGTTTTGAGTTATGTTTTGTGTACATCGTGTATGCATGCATGCGAAATCGGGCACCATTAGCATTGAAGCAATATCCGAAGAGCGGTGTATGGCGGCATCTCAAATACGACCTTTAAATTCTGTGCAGCCTGATGGAAAGAGGTCTAGAAATAGCCATGGCGCATGTCTACCAGGAAAAAGGTGGTCGTCCACTTAGGGCACACACTGCCATGGCTCAGAATAAAAAATTGTTACCCTCCTCATCTTAACGTAGTAGCGTGTACTGTCGGAAAAGTTGGAACTCAGCTGAGGTATAATTGCGCAGCGCAAATACTTGAACAGAGACGATGAACACAGGAAGCGGTCAAGCGCACATTCGCAACTAAATATCGTTGTTTTGAGAGGTCTAGTTCACAGCCGTAAACACGCGTGCAAGAGGAAATCAAGGTTACATGGTTAGCACTTGATGGATTCCTACCAACCGTAAAGCTATATGCCGATTCCTATAAATGGCCGCGGGGGAACGCCGATACATCCATCACCACATTTCTGCATATACATAGCCTCAGCCTGTTCTCAAACCATCTTGCCTTTACATTTCTGGAAAAAAACACGCATTTGCCCGCAATGGCTGACACGTCCATTTTTTGCAGTGATACGGGAAGTGAGATCCTGTCCCATTTATCATAGGTGATGACTGCTGTGCTAAACGGCAATAATAATTCGGCTGCGTATATCTTGTTGAAGCTCAGCGAAAATTTGTATCCTAGTTGAACATACGAATAAACTCGTTTTTCCGTGTGTTTCTTTCCACATTCAGGACTCCAAGCTTACGCCCTCTCTTTTTCGTCTTTGTCGAAGTATTTACGCCAGTCAATTCAAATTTAGGTATCTAGACTGTTGTAAATTTTAAGCTATCAAAATGCGAAGCCAGCAATAGCACCTCAGTGCTAGTTGAACAGCGTTTGCATGCACAGAAAGCATTTCGCTTACCGGTCATAGTCTACCACTTTGATGGCGAGGTTAACGTCGTCGACATTCTCCGGCGGCACGTCAAAGACCAGGGCCTCGTTGAACACCGGGTTCAGCGTCGACTTTTTGACGCTCGTTTTCTTTTTCTTGATTCGCTTGCCTTCGCAGACGAGGATTACCTTGATGTAGGGGTCTGCATCAAATTGAGCGAAAAAGGGAAATACCTTTTTAAGTTTCAGCTTGATGTAACAAAAAGAGAGAGAGAGATAACAACTTTATTGAAAGTAGGAGTGCGGTCAGCGCTGCAAAAGACACTGTGAGCATGTGCCATAGAAAGCGGGCATATGTGGAGCAGCTCCTAGGATAGCACAGCCTCGGATAGCAAAAGACAATTCACAGCATACTCCCGAGGGGGGCGAAGCATCCGGCCATCCGTCTGTCTGTCTTTCTGTCTGTATGTCTGTCTCTTTGTCTGTCTATCTGTCCGTGCGTCCGTTCACTCCTATCTTACTAGAGCACGTATCCTACGGACGGGAGGACGCTTCGCCTTACTCATCATCATTCGCTCCACGGATATGCTGTGGCTTTCTATTACGAAAACCACTTACGCCATATGGCGATATTATTTCCAAGGATGGATGGATGGATAGATGGATGAATGGAAGGATATGGCTGTACCCTTTAGATTGGGTGGTGGCTAGAGCTACCAAGCCGTTATACCTAATGAACCAAAACCAGATTTATTTTTTAATAGTGAGGTTGAGGATTCGTACTTTGCAGCGAAGGGTTCAATTTTCACTCATGCCTTGACTTCAACCACCAATCAGATAACCTCCTTCTAGTTAATTCTAACCGCTTAAAGTCTATTTTGCCCTCACTGTCCCTAAACCCCAGTGCTCTGAAAAACTCTGCGCCGTCAACCTGAACTACAGTGTGAAGCCCTTTACAGAACATTATCAAGTGTTCAGCAGTTTCTTCTTCCTCTCCACACGCACTGCATACCTACCGTGTCTACCCCTTCGTATTTGGCCCGATATGTCTTTGTTTGCAATACTCCCGTCCTGGCCTCAAACAGTAGAGAACTACCCCGAGTATTATCATATATCCTTTTCTTGGCTATTTCCTGCTTAAACGTTCGATAGATCTTAATCATGCCAACTCTTAATTGTCATGCGGACAGAATTCATGCAAACTTCTTAATCATGCCAATTCTCCACATATCGGTTTCAGCTTCCTTCACCTTTTTCTTAACCGAGAATTCTTTTTGGTTTGGCCCCCTGCTGTTTTCCAAGTATTTACCAGTCAATTTTCTGGTTCGCTCCGCCATTTTGTATCGACATTCATCATGTACAAGTAGCTGAATACCTTCCTAGTCCAACGCTCATCCCCCATTTCTCTCAATCGCTTCTCAAACTTTATCTTGCTGCTAGCTTACCTGCCCTCAAATGATGTCCATCCCATATTACCTTGTACTCCCTGATTTGGTGTATTTCCGTGGGCTCCTAAGGCAGGCCTACCTATTCCACGTTGCTTAATTTCTATTCTTGCTTGAACTTCTGATCTCATGCACAAGACCACATTACCGAACGTCAGACCAGGAACCATGACCCCTTTCCATATTCCTCTCACAGCATAATACCTATTGCAATTCCACAGTGCCTTGTTTTTCATTACTGTTGCATTCCTGTTACCTTTAGTCGACACGTATATATCGTGTTTCCTTAGGTACTCGACCCCATCGCTTATTCATACGCCCAGATATTTGTATTTATCTGTTATCTCTAGCGTGACCTCCTGTATTTTAAGCTCACTACCTTCATTATGATGAAAGATCATGACTGCTGATTTTTTCGTTACTAAATCTGAAATCTAACCTATCTCCCTATTTACCTCAGATGTCCATCAATCTCTGCAAATCTTCCTTGTTGTCGGCCATTAGGACTATATCATCTGCGTACATCAATGCTGGGGGTTACTGTTCAATGAGTTTTCCTTGTTTGACGAAAGAGAGGTTGAAGTCAAGTTCACTTCCTTCTAATTTGGCCTCTAATCCTTGTAGGTACATCATGAATAACAAGAGTGACAGCGGACACCCCTGCCTAAGCCTTCGTTTCACCTCCGTGGGCTTAAATACCTGTTTATCCCACTTTATAACTACCTTGTTACTTTTATAGATCTCCTTTAAAAATTAGTGACTACATCTTCCACGCCTAGTGTGTCCAGTATTTCCCACAGTTCCTCTTGAACCACGCTATCGTACGCTCCCTTGATATCCAAAAATGCTAGCCACCGGGGCCTGTGCTCCTTTTCTGCTATTTCGATGCACTGCGTCAGTGAGAACAGATTGTCTTCGAACCTCCTTTGTTTCCGAAACCCATTCTGCAGTTCCCCCAACACCGCCTCATCCTCTATCCATGCCTGCAGTCTTTCCTTTATAATCTGCATCGCCAGCCTGTAGACCACTGATGTCACTGTTATAGGACGGTAATTGGTTATGTCAGCTTTGTGCCCCTTTCCTTCATAGATCACCCTCATCCTGCTACTTTTCCATCCATCGGGAACTTCTCCATCAATTATTATTTTTCTCACTGCCTCTCTCAAAGCCTGCTTAGACTTCGGACCTAATATCTTAATCAGCATAATTGGAATGCCATCTGCGCCTGTTGATGTACTACCAGGAACCCTTTTCTCAGCCCTTTCCCACTCTTGTTGTGAAAATAGAGCCATTGCGCTACTTGATTCATCCTTGTCTATTGTGGTGCATAAAGCACTTCTGTGTTGAAATTTGTCTGTCACCCTTGTTCTTATATATTCAATAGCTTCGTCCCCTTCTAGCCTAGTACCTTGAGCTGTAGGTATAAATCTCCGCTCCACGCTCGTCTCATTTCTTAGGAAGTTTAGATGGTTCCAAAATTTCGCAGCTGCCTTTCTATCTTTTGTATCTACTTCTGCCAGCCACTGGGCTCCCTTTCTTCTAATCTTTTCATTGATCAGAAGGGATGCATCCCTTCTACAGCTTAGAAAGATTTCCCATTTTCTTTCAACATCATCTGTCGGTTCACCCCGCTGCTTAGCATGTCTGTTTTCCTTAGAGGCTTCCTGACGTTTTGCTATGGCTCTCTTAACTTCCTCATCCGACCAAGTTTTGGGTTTGTGTCTTCTTTACCTGCGTGACTTGTCACGTGCCTTAGCAAGCTCTAACTCAGTCTAATTAGATTCGTGTATGTCCAGACTGTTCTATTATCCTCAGTGATTACTTTCTCAATTTGTTTAGTGGCTATTTCAATTTGCGTTTCTGAATAAAAAGTTTCCTGTAGTTGTTCATCTAGTCTCCATCCCATTTTTATTGCTCTTCCAAAACTTAGCTTGATACGTTTGTGATCACTACTCAGACTTCTGGAGCCACCTTCATCTATGTGCATTCCCCTGAGCTTATCATACATCCTATGTGACATAAGTGCGTAATCTATCGTCGGCTGCAGCCTTCCTACCTCCCATGTTATTTGCCCTTCACACTTCTCGGTACTGTTGCAAATGCTCAAATCCTGACTTTCAAACATATCCATGATAATTTCGCCTATCGGGTCGGTATACCCATCTATATCTTCTATGTGTGCATTCATATCTCCTAGTATAATTATCTCGCACTCTCCTCCTAACTCCTGAATGTCCTTTGATATACACTCTACCATTGCCTGGTTTTTCTCTCTGGCCTTTGCTCCCGTATATAAGGGCATATAAACACAACGACATCTTGTGACCAACTTTTAAAACTACCCAGAAGTGGCTACTACAATATACTACAAGGAAACTACTCACATTCTAAGAAGGTTCATTCTTACATAGTAACGGCTTGGAGAAAGAACGTAAAGATGAGGAGAAATGAATAGAGAAGGGGAGAAGGTGAAGCATGACATAGTTTGTATTGTAGAGTTTAGGAAGTATATGGGAAAGAAAAGTGTGAAAGGGGCAGCATAAGAGGCGGTTACAACTGGCAGTGAAAGGACACGGCCTACAAAGGACGCTCATTGGCGAGCCCTAGGTCCGCAACGACAGCACGTGTCAATCACCTAGCCGAGACGTGGGAAACCAAGATCCACGCACGGTACCTATTAGACGACCAGCGAGGACTCGTCGCCACGGCCCAGGAAGCGATGGCAGCCAGAGGATTCCTGGAATGAGGTACCCTCACACCTAAGGTGACATTGAGCTCAGGAACAGTGTTTTGTGACAATAAATGTTTATTCATCACCATCATACAACGTGGTACGTGTCGTGCAAGAACGCAAGAGGTACCCATGTGCACTGCAGGGAACGCGCATCGGCGTCGATGGAAACGCGGGTCATGTCGGGCAGAACGCTGGACGAAAAGCGCAAGCACCGACCTGGGGTATAAAAAAATGGCAGCATATCTACGGAGTGAATGATGGAGAGTGGGGCCAAGCATTCGTCCGTCCATTCGTTCTTGCTTCCGTCCGTCCATGCGTCCATCCGCCCGTACGTGCGTGCGTCTGTTCGTGCGTCCGTCCCTGCGTTCGTCCATGCATCCGCCCCTGCGTCCGTTCATGCGTCCATCCATGTATCTGTCTGTGTGTCCATTCGTCCATCTATTCAACACTCCAAGTACATATATATTCCCTTTCCATATATTCCCCATTAGGGATCCTACATGAATGGCCGTTTTTACAAAAACGGCCGTTCATTTAGGCTCCCTATTCCCCATATAGAAACACCACCATCCAGCGGACATTCCAAGGACTAAACGAGAGGTGGTACACGCACACTTTCTTACGGCTGGCACTTCGGGTATACTTCCCACCTTCAACCACCTTCAGTTCATGGTATATACTCGTTCACTGTATTCATGGCACTGCGGCCCAACGCTCGCTAAACCTTTCTAAAACCAAGAAGGTTACGCCCAGTGAGTTTAACGTAGCAACCTTTTCATGTCAAATAGGGCTCAATGTACCATACGAGCACACACCGACGGCAACGAGCATCGGCAGCTACAAACCTGTATCGATATGGTTTTGATTAAAAAACCATTGCTTTAGAAAACAACTAGCGTCTTTCGTTAAGCAGCTGATGTCTTCTTTTTGTTTTGCTTTAGAAACATGTGGCGTCTTTTCGTTTTGCTTTTAGAAAACATCTGGCGTCTTTCGTAGGTTTATTTCATCAATAAACGGCGTTTTGAACAAAAAATTGTTATTGTTTATTCACGCACAGGAGAAATCTCCACTACCTTGGAGGTAAACAATAACTACTACTGGGAATGAGAGACAGGAGAAGCCGGCTTTTAACGCTTCTACTTCTACTAACGTTTCTTACTGGAACATGCCAATAGCTGCTAATGGGGAATGAGAGACAGGAGCATTCGGCTTTTAGTTAAAACGCGCACGCCGCGAACTTTTTATTGTTCAACAAAGCACAGGAGAAATCTCCCACCGGCACCACCTTGAGGTCAAAATGTAACACTTGTTACATACTACGACTACGACTACGACTACAAGGGACAAACGGGTACCGCTTTAAGGAGCTTCACCCCTAAAAAGGTTTCGCGTTTGCGCTGGGAGCTCTCTCTTTGTCTTCGCCGTCCTTATCGCATATCGTGAAAGGCGCGCCTGTACGCTTAGTGTAATAACACCTGTAAATATGTTAATAAATCATGTGTTCTTGCTGTATGTAAGAAGCCTCGCAAAAGTTCATCCTTCCCTGGCACCTGAGTGAAAGCCTGTCCTCGATCCTTGGTCACAACAAGGTACCCCATAGAATATCCACGTTGAGATTGGATGGCAAGGGTCAAAAGAGGTGTTGTGTTGAGAAGGAGTGACATGAGGAAGAGGAGACATGAAGAAAGTGGGTGGTAATTACAGACTCTTTGGTGGCACTGGCATGTGTGGAAAGTGCCACTTCAAGACATATTGACGTGCGTGTAGTATACGCTATACTAAAAGAGCTCTCAGAAGCTACGAAGTCGAATCATCGAGTGGCATTTCAGTGGGTCCCCAGTCACTGCAGAATTAATAAAATGAAATGGTGGATGCGTTGGCGAAAACCGCTCATAATTCTACGCAAACGTGCCTCATTCCGGTATCTCAATATGATGTAAATAGAATTTTAAGAACAACAAAACGTGAATTATGCCTGTCTACCTGGTTCACAGACAAAACAAAAGAGTTGATTCTATATTCTGTTGAGCCCAATCTTGAATACCAATTAGACCGTGACCTTCCAAGGCGTATCGACACACTCATTCATCGCCTGCGACTCGGAACTGCTTACACAAAGCACTTCCTGCTTCGTATTCATCGTGCAACATCGTCAGCATGTTCATGCGGCCACGACGTCGAGAATATGTGTCACTTCTTGCTCGACTGTCTGAAACACGACACACACCGAAGGCGACTAGAACAAGAACTGCATAGGTTAGATCCTGAGCGACCATTCGGGTTGAATGAAATACTCGCTCCATGGCCATCCAAAACAAACGGCAAAGCAGTGAAGGTGCTGCAACAGCTCTTCGAAGAAACGAAGATTTGTGACGAATACTGAGCGGACAAAAGTTAAAAGTGAGCGTGTCGTCTACGTGTTTGTTCTGCCCATATAGAAGAACTTTTGCTCTCACCCATGTAGGACTGTATATATGTATGCATGCTATTGTTTTTTTCATATTTTTATGTGTACCAATTATGTGGAAAGGGGTAGCCGTCACCAAGTAACGGTGACAAAAACTCTTTCGTTTATTTTCTATTTCAATAAAAAAAAGGAGAACAGAACGACAAAAAAGGTAACCGCGCAAAGCAACACAAATAACCGTGGAGCCGAATGACGAGATTGGAGTAACTAGACGAATGAGAATTGGTTGGAGCGTACTTGGCAGGCATACTGAATAGTAGACTGCCACTATCCCTCAAAAGGGAGGTATAGAACAGATGCACCTTGTCGGTACTTACATATGAAGCAGAAACCTAGAGGATTACAAAGAGGGTTCCACGTAATTTGAGGACGACGCAGCCAGCAATGAAAAACAAAATGATAGGTGTAACCCCGAGGGACAAGAAGAGAGCAGAGTATATGAGGAAACAAACGGGTATTAAGTACATCATAGTCGAAATCAGGAGAATAAATGGTCATGGGCAGGGTACGTAGCGTGAAGGCAAGATAACCGCTGGTCATTAAGCATCACAGACTAGATTCGAAAATAATAAACAGATGAAGGAAAGACAGAAAGTTAGGTGGGGAGATGAGATAAGGAAGTTTGCGGGTATGAAGTGGAAGCAGCAACCACCGAAACTACTTCGCTGGGGGAACATGGGAAAAATCTTTGTCTTGCAGTGAGTGTAGTAAGCCTGTTTATGATGATGAAGCCTCTAAACTGATTTTTTATTAAGAGGACTATGTTTTCCACATCGTCTTTTTTCCATCCTGAGTCAAAGGTTGCATGCAATATTCGCTCTCATTTTAGCGTGAGCCCCTTTAAAATTTGTACAGCTTGACATCTTGTGAGACGAATATAACGGTGTGACATCCAATAGTTTCGATAGGTAGGGTCCGCAAGATTCACGAACCGTTAAACAATACCTATACCTACCATGCAACAAGGTACGTGGGATATTGTTGTCCAATTTACTTCTGCGCAAGGTGACATACCTGAGGACCCGCTGATGTCCATGGACTTCAGGTTTCTCGCCTTGATGACAGTGACTGTCAGTCGTCCGGCAGTCGGGAGATAGCAAAGTGAAAGCATGACCTCTCCCAGCTTGTCCATTTTTTCCTGTTGAGGATAACGCAGAAGAAACGAAAATGCAGTGACTTAATGTATGAACAAACTGAAGCACTCGCTTGAGCTCTGTTGGTAATACTGATAGAATTTATACGCATAAGTGAATTTTAGTTTAACAAATATACATATAAATTCTTGTTGTGTCTTCGTACATTGTAACATGACACTACACGGTGGCCTAGCGGTTATGGTTCTCCACTGCTGACATCAAAAGTCGCGGGATTAAATTCCGTTCATGGCGGCCCCATTTTCAATGGTGGCGAAAATGGTTGAAGCTGGTTCACTTAGATCTAAGTGCACGTTAAAGAACCCTAGGGGGTGTAAATTTCCGGAACGCTGATCTATAGAGTTTTCTCGATTGATATTGCAGTTTTCTGTTATAAACCACAGATGCCTCCTCTAGTTTGTGTCTCTCAGTCTGTGTGTGTGTGTGTTTGTGGGCCAGTGCGTGTTTGTATATGCCTCTCTGCGTGCGCGCGTGCATGCTTGTATGTATGCGTGTACACTAGGTACATCTAACGCAAGTGTGCATACATAAGTAGTTAGCGAGAAAATATGTAGTAAGAAACTCAAGGAACACACGTTTGGCTTGCTTAAGGTTGTTCATAGAGCGTAATCATTGACAGAATAAAGGTCGTATCTTGCAAAGTGTGCAATCACACCTAAACAAAAATAAAGAACCCGCTAACTCCATCACCAAGATTGTGAGGGCTGCTACCTAAGTCAAACCGCGGAATGAGACATACACAAGTTGCAGTGTGAATCAATACCCAGTCAAAAAAATCCCACGTGCTGTCGGTCTGTCTGCCTCTCGTTATGTGGTATTTCGGTATGCCGGCGTGTCGGTCGCTGTCGGCCTGTCATTTCAATTACCGACGTCATCTCGTTCCAGAAGAAGCGGCAGTTTCTCACACACGAACATGATCTCGCCGTAGTTGCAGCCCTTATTATCTATAGGAAGAGTTCTTCGTCGTTTTTTTTTTACGGTGTCACGAAAGAAAATTATGAGTGACGCGTTAAGCAAGCGAAACGCAGAAATGGCACGCCAGCTGTCTAAAGAAGCAGCGCGAGACACCGGGTCCGCAAAGCATAGTCAAGGTCACCTTGCGCTCGTAATCTATGCGACATCTTCGCCAGCCGTGTGACACAGTCCGTGACAGGAAAAAAAAAACAAAACAAAACAAAAGAAACAGCTAGGTAGTTCGTTTTCTTTACGTATTTATTTTATGTGGGTTCCTCTTGATTTAACCATGACGCAATAACTCGGAGACACCGTAAAGCAGGTGCCAGGTGTGTCTGACATAAATAATTAGCGTTAATTACCAAAAGGTCAGAACGAAAGCCCTCGCTTCGCTAATGTGTGCCCACGCTCATCCCTCTCATTCAGCAGTTTTTTCGGCTTTGCTATTACCTGAGGTAATGTGGCTTGCGAAATATCAGAAACGAAATAAAAACGCAATGTAGGGGGAACAAGAGAAGAAAGAATCGAAATAGAAAAAAGTTCTTGATTGGTATTATGAAGAATCCCGTGGTTGACAGCGCCATCTACTTGAGCAAGAGCTTTATTTTTGCTTTGAATGTTTCTGGTCTTGAAAATAAAAGGGTGACAAAATATTCACGGGTTACAAGTGTTGCCCACACGTAGGACGACTGTGACAGTCTCTAACTCTGCAATTCCGCGGTAGTGTACGGATAAGAGAAAAATCGTTAGAACTTGTTCTCCTTCACTGCTAGGCGTGAACACCAAAGTCGTGCAAAATTATTCAAAAAGTTCTTTCCTTGCTACTTTTAGAAGCTTGTTACAATTTTTTTAAGAAGTGTGCTGCTGAGATATCTGGAACGTAAAACTTTCAACAGGGCATGTATGTACCACTACAACTGCCGATGCGCTAAGTTTGGTGAAAGTAAACCATTTTTCCTTGGACTGGGGCCCATCGTAACACACGTGATTGAATAGAGAAATATTGCATCTTGGTTAAGAAATAATTCGTTCGCTCTTCACTCACTCAATATCGACGAACACATCTGACTAGGCGATAGAGATGTATGCGTTAGACGTATGTGGCAGCCTTTAGATGTTACGTAAGGATTAACCTACGTAACAGGGTAGCAGTGCAGGCAAAAGTGAGGGCTTCAAGATGTAGCAAACGCTTGAGCACGGTACGTCACTGCAGTGACTCTTTCGAGTAGTGATGTTGCTTATTTTTACGCAGTAACTGTCTCTCAGGTAATTGACAAAATACCAATTGTCAAAACTTTGACCTTACCTGCGCATTGTGTGCAAGCATATCTCACATAATCAAGATCACTGTGCATTTAGCAGAGCTTTGCCACTCGAGAGTTCCCAAAAGTGGTTCACTTTGTCTAAACACTGATTGATTGATTGATTTGTGGGGTTTAACGTCCCAAAACCACCATATGATTATGAGAGACGCCGTAGTGGAGGGCTCCGGAAATTTCGACCACCTGGGGTTCTTTAACGTGCGCCCAAATCTGAGCACACGGGCCTACAACATTTCCGCCTCCATCGGAAATGCAGCCGCCGCAGCCGGGAATCGAACCCGCGACCTACGGGTCAGCAGCCGAGTACCTTAGCCACTAGACCACCGCGGCGGGGCCTTTGTCTAAACACTAGAAACCTTGAAGTTCTGGTCGATTTCTGTTTACGTTTTTTTTTTTTTGTGTGTGGGAGGGACGGGTATCTGTAAGATGTATTTGCTGCAGGGGACTATCACCAAACTACCACATGAATAATTTTTTACAATCATAATTCGTAAAAGAGCAATATGGCACTCCTCATTATGGTGGTAAATTCATTTAATTTATTATGCGCTCAACAGAAACCCATCACTATAAGTACTGGTATAGAATGGGCCACGAGTTCAAGCGTCTGTTGACTTTATATAAAGGTTCAAAAGTAATCTAATTATTAGCGCGATAAGACAGTTACAATAAAATTTTTTATCAGGTACCTTGATTGGACAAGAGCACGTTGCCTTTATTACCGAAGTTGATTCCAGTGACCCAAATTATTACATCACACTCTCAACTTGTTCTGCATTATTTTTTTACTACAATGAAATCCAGGCAGCGAATAAATTTCAAAATATTTTGCTTTACCTGGTCTAAAAATACGTAAATTGATGTACGAGATTAAGATGCCTTATTTTCGCAAGTATTTTAAACAACGCCAAAAGAGAGTAATTTGTACGAAGTGTTTTGAACAGTACAAAGGTGTTTTGCAAATGTTGACTTAATTTCACGCATAAGAGAAATAGTGTAACTTCTATTATAGACTTTTATGCGAGCATAACAAAACAAAGAGGTTCTACTAACATGGTCTTCGCGAATACTATCAAGTTTGAGAGTTATTTTCTTTCTTTACAGGGACATTTCCGTGATTGACTATTACCAAATGATTTCTACAGTGTCTGTGCTAATCTTGGGTTTCTGGTGAACTCCTTACGGATTTGATGCTGCCCCGCCACGGTAGTCTAGTGGCAAAGGTACTCGGCTGCTGACCCGCATGTCGCGGGATCAAATCCCGGCTGTGGCGGCTGCCTTTCCGATGGAGGCGGAAATGTTGTAGGCCCGTGTACTCAGATTTGGGTGCACGTTAAAGAACCCCAGGTGGTCAAAATTTCCGGAGCCCTCCACTATGGCGTCTCTCATAATTAAATAGTGGTTTTGGGACGTTAAACCCCACAAATCAATCAATCAATCAACGGATTTGATGCACTTTTGCGGCAAGTAAAAAGCAAAGACGTGCATTAGTCTGTTCATGATTGATTCATTTTCGGGTAAAAATACGGCAGATAACATTTACTCTTAACTTGTAATCGACTATTGCTTTACTTAAGCCTTCCCCGAAACATTCACTTTCATTGGCCACGGAGAGATGAAGCTGGCCTATCGGGGTTGCATTTCAAGAACATCAGCTTCCGAACGTCGTTCTGGAGCGCTCCACTTACAGTGTTCACAATGACTTACAGTCATAAGTACTGCACTACTGCGCTACCAGCAGCGCTACCACTACTGCGCTACCAGCACTACGACCGCGCTACCAACTGCGCAGTTCCTATCGAAGGACACATTCAGAAATGAGCATGCACATGCTTACCTGGGGCACGCCCACTATGTCCATGGTGTACTCCATCTCGTGAGTGGGATTGCACAGCTCGTGTAGGGGCTTGACGATGACGTGACCTATGAGGTCGTTTCTCGAGAAACGGTCGAAGTCGTAGAGCGAGAACTGCAGCGTCCTATGGCGGAGTTCCTCCAGCGTCAGGGCGAACACGAATGACTCGTTGAACACCGGGTTGAGGTTCTTGCGATGAACCTGGGGGAGGGCCAAACGGATCATGTTGGAGTTTGGTGTGTGCGTTTCGAAACGTGGTTGCGTTAAGCATTATCTGCAGCATCCTCTTGAGGAGTTGCTCCAGTGATCAATGCCGAAGAATGAAGAAAGCGTTGTATTACTAATCTCTACAGCCCAATATAAATAACAAAAATTTCAGAAAGTGCTCACCAGACAAATAATGATGACTTACTAAGAATGTATCACACAGAACATGAAATATCAGGTGTAACAGCTGCATGCTCTATCTCTATACAATCGTATGCAAATGAGGCACAAAAAATCAAATTGGCGCTGAAAATGTTATACTGCGAAGAATGTGTGTCATAAAGAAAACTGTATAAATAAACAGCTATACTCGAATACAAAACTCATTTTTATGAGCACACATACGGTGATGATAAACTGACAAGATTAGATACTGGTGTTGCTAGCGTGCCCAGGCGTGCATGGTTCCTGGATAGATATACGCATGAGCGATGTGTCAAAGTTTAATTATTCGACAAGAAACATCATGTGATTAGGAATGTAATAAACGAATGTTGCATTAATCAAATTTAACACCACAAACAAGAAAGTGTCGATTCACCCGGGTCTGAAACTTCTTGCGGCGTTCTGGAAGGAGGTACAACTTGATGTAAGGATCAGATGAACCAAGGAAGTCCTTAGACGGAAGATCCTTGGCCTGTAGTATCTGCAGATTGAATAAACCAAAACGAAAAGAACCACCGGGATGTTGAATAGCCTCGCATAAGGCCGTGTGCAAATGACACACAATGTTTCAGAACATTTTTTGAGGTCATTGTGTGGTTGCACTTTGTGGAAAGTGTCAAAACGGCTATGAAGGAATACCTCACAAATTGTGCTCTCATCCGAAAAGCTCAGTCTTTTTTTAGCACATCGTCATCGTTCGACGGATGGTAACATGTTACGAGTTTCAACTTTGTTGCCGCATGCGTGTTCTGCTCTGCGAGCCCATGTGCCCGCGTTGGAACTGATATGAATTGCAAATCGCCGATTCAAAAGAGAAGGTTTGGGAAAACGGGCGGATGTGGTCTCAAGCCCATGCGTTCACTGGCTTCAGAAGCCAGGCCGTGCCAGGAGCCTCGCTTTGCCTTTAATGTCGTCGCTGGTGAACCCGTCTCCCTTTGCTTCATTCTGAATTTCTTTTTTTTTGGTCTGGAAGGCTTACATGAAATGGTCCGAGTTCGTATTCTGACATAATGTTAACAAGGGTTGGATGTCCTACATAGCATAGGCAAGTCCCGGCGTGTTAAGGTGGGCGAATGGCGCGTTTTAAACGTAAATCGTACATGTAATGTCTAGAGGAGGTGCTACTCTTACGCTTACCATACATGTTGTAACCGAGTGCGTGGCGGAAGGTATCTTTGCATCGTTGACGTTAGTGTGCTAAGCTATCCCGAGTAAAGTGGGGTGCCTTTGGTGGCATGTGACTGCCTAGACGAGTAACAGCCTCTCAGTGGGTCACACTGCACTGCCCACTGTGGGGTCGCTTGTGTAAGAGATGTCCGACCACAGCTGTGGAGTCAACTGATTTGCCCCATTTAGATTCTATAGGATCATTCAACGTAAAGATGAGATAAATACATAAATTAATAAAATAATCAAAAGAAACTTTACTGCACACACTGTGGTAATATAATTAAGGGTATACAGAATGATTCCCAAGGTCAATTGATTATGCCGTGACCCTCTGTAAGTTCACAAAATACTAACTGTGAAAAAACAAAATAAAAAAGTATATCATTCAAAAACAAGATACAATAGTTACAAACAAGGAATACTAAAATGATACAAGACATTCACAATCACTTTTTAAGCACACAACTGTTTTGTATTTATATGGACATTCTATAAAGAAATATATATTTATACTACCAACGAAAACATGCCCTAAACAATAAGTGGAAGTGAAATAATTAACTGCACACTTAGTTGACGAAGCTTGTAATAATTTTGTTTAAATGCAGTACTGCAGCTTTCATTCTTTCAACACGTGTATTTTCTCTCACTGTCGTGTAAGAAATATGGTTGGGAACGTGACGATCAAGAATGAACCAAAAAGCTGTATGTTTGCCATTGGGTTCATAAATCTTTTTAGATGTGTGCTCTCGTGTCATTTCTTTCGCCTCCTGTGCAAGGCGAAGTGTTTTCTTGACACGCTGTCTCATTTCAGAGTTGATAAGCACGGTCCTTGGTTTATCTATGCACAAAAATATGAGTGCAGACTAATTTTTATGTTTTAATCTCTATTGTGAAGCGTTCTATCGACGAAGTCGTCAATACAGTGAAACATTAGGCACAAAAAACAAACGTTTTATTCCACGCATAAACAACCATCTTTCGAGCTTGATTTCTTATCCGCCAACGGCAGCCATCGCCTGAGAATGCACCACGGGTATTGACTGAAATTTTTATATAATTGAACTTTTAACTGATGTAAACTACCTTTCGATCATTTTTTGTTTTGCTAAATCTAATTCCAAGTGTTTCGTTTTAACAAAAAAAGCCCTGCTTATCGAAATAAACGGGAAATTGAGACGATAGATAAAACGAAAATACGAAGTGAAATTTTTCAATTAATTGACAATGACAACCATCTGCTCGAGGATGGGTAATACACTTATTACCAAAATGGCTTATTGGCTGGTGATAACTTTTAACGATTGAACTGAAGTGCTTGAGAGAGAGTCTGGAACATGGTGACTCTCTTTCGTGCGCCTTGACTCTCTGAAGAGAATACGATTAACTTCAAAGAGAATTTCATTTTAAGGGGGTGATATGCACGACAAGCTCGGAGCAATAAAACAGTTTATAAATTTTGTATGCTGCAATAAATTATTTTGTTCTTCACAATATACGACGCTCGTTCAGCCATGTTTACGTGAAACATGTAACGGCTGATGTGCATTCTAATATTTCAATATCTTCTAATACGACGAACGTTTAATTACCATGACATCTGATATTACCTGTCACTCTGGGTGTGATGCAACGCGTGCTGTCTTGCAGCTATTTTTTTAGGGCTGGTGCTATGGCTTGCAAACCCGAGGTGTCAAAAAATAAGAAAAAACAAAAGAGCAAGAGCCGAAGTTGATGGCGCTGGGACCACCGCATTGTCGTAACACTTGTAATGCTGCGCTCTATAACGCATACGGTACAAGTTTAAACATTGGAAACAACCTCTTCTTGCAAGTCATGACAAGTCAGTGCGCAATTGTCTTCGAGATAAACTTTTGGTAAAGCGGGCCAGTGAAGAACTATTTTTTTCTTTTTTATAACAGGAATTGCGAGTCCCAAATCAAGCGGAAATAACGTACCCATACGACGCCCGAAGAAAGTGCCTTGTGGAAGTCGTTAGACCTGAGTCTGCGGAGTTCAGCGGCAGACAGTTAGGTGGCCAGGTGATATTAAAGAGTTTGCGATCATTACGTTACTGCAGGCGGTAAAGGTCAGAGTTGGACGAAACATTTTGGGAGTGGGCTTTCGCCATGCACTGGGCGCAGTAATGCAGAAATAGTTTATGCGGTAGTTCTGGAAACAATGTGCAAAAAAGAAGGCAGACTAAATAGCCAGTCGTCAACGAATAACTTATATGCTGAGACATATGTTCATTTGCTGAAAACAAAAGAAAACAAATCAGAAAAACAAAACACTGAATGAACAAGTGCGAGGACTACGAGTATATGTACCATATTTGGATTATTTTTCAATACGATTCCTGTGAAAAAGTTGGTGCCTTAGGAATCGTGCCACCCATCAATAGTGCCATGCGGTCGTGACGGGACGAAGGTAGTAGACTGGGTGTTCAGGTTAAACTGTTCATTCAGCCAAACTTGTCGCAGCGAAAGAGAAAAAAAAATCAGATGACAGGAAGACGCTGGCACTGATAGCGGCAAGCAGAGCTCTGGCAGTCGATCAACTGACGAGAGGCGAAGCGCGTCGGCATTTATACACGTGCCATCAAATATTCGGGCGTTATCGCTATAGACCATTTATGTTTCAGAATAATCTGCAATATTTCCGAAGTGGGCGTAATCTTAACAAAATGATCTACTATACAGTCCCGAAGTTTCTTGAACACAGCAGGCACGGTTTGCGCTGAGAATTTCGGACAGTGTAGCAGGGCGATAACAAAACTTGAGAAAGGAACGTGGTAATATGCTCCTATATGAGCTCGGCTGTGTTTCCAGTAGAAAGTGAATTTACAGAGTTCATGTGGTATACTTTCTAATAAAATACCTTCTGGGGCATTACTTGCGAAACCACGATGGGATTACCATGCCCAGTATAGTATAGTTGGGGTTCCGGAACAGCTTCAAGGTCACACGCGACAAATTAAGGTATTACTCTACCTAGTAGACGATGTTCTTGAGTTTTCCGCCCTCGGAATGCTGCTGCCGCGGACTCGAGCTTGTAGTTCTGTCCTTCAGATAAACTAGGTACTACGGCGGATGGAGTTATTACGAAAGGTAGGTGAGTTACATTGAAAGCCATACCCCCTCGAACATTTTGCGCTATCTGACAGGTGTATCTATACTAGTGAACAAGCATCCTCGGCAATAAAGCCTCACAAAATAAACTCACAAATATTCCACCGTTATTTGTGTTTTCTTACAACTATGTTTATATTTTCTGAAGCGTGGAAACTTGGGCAAGTTGGTAGGACATAACTGAATATACAAACAGCGCCACTTAAACGTAGCTACAGTGTGACTACAGTGTGTCCTCATTTGTGTGCTTCTGTAGTTACAACTTCCGGATCCCTCCACTACGGCGTCTCTCATAATCATATGGTCGTTTTGGGACGTTAAACCCCACAAATCAATCAATCAATTCTGTAGTTCCACTGTAACTACCTTTAGATTGCGCTGTTCGTATATTCAGTTATATTTTATGCTCAAGAGGCAAGAATCACCCCTTTCTTTTCGACACGCAGCACTTTGAGGCAGAACGCAGCACAGAACGACGAGATATTTGTGCCTGCGTTAGTTTTAGCGTTGTCACTTTGCCTTCTTTGCAAACGTGAGAAAGTAGCGCCTTTTAAGTTTACCTCGAACGCACAGGGCCGTCACCGTCGACATGCGAAGCTCACTACGCGCAATCATCACCATCCACAGTACTGTGTCATACCTGAGTATACTTCGCGTAGGAGTATTTGTAATCCGATGCTCCACAGAAACTCGTGTGGTAGGAAAAATAAATCCTGGCAGGAAAGTACCTGTGCCAATAAACCGTTAAGTGAAGTGACGTGTTGGTCCCGCAGCAGTCACCTTGTTTACAACAAATCCAATTATACTTTCTGAACAGGGCTCCCATAGCGGGGCCGATAAGTTGATTTGTTCGAATAATTCATCGGTGCTTGTTCTTTACCACCACCCGCGAATGGGTTGTAGTATAGTTACGGTACACGACTGCCTATCCGCAGGCCGCGGGATCGAATCATGTTGCGGCAGCCGCGCTTTCGATGGAGGCGCAAATGTTTGGGCCAGTGTACTTGGATTTAGGTGCATGTTAGAAACCCCTAAATGGCCAAAATTTCAGAAGCCCTTCAGCATGACGTCTGGCATAATCACATAGTGGCTTTAAGACGTAAAACACCACATAATATTATTATGAGTATTATTGTTATTACTATTATTATTATTATTATTATTATTATTATTATTACTGCAAGTGCAAAGCTTTCAACAATATATGAATACCACTCTTTGAAGCAAGGTTGCAATGTCTAAAATTCTGTGCTATTTGCGAAGAAACTTAAAAAAAAGCACGCATGAGGAGCAAATTTTCATTAGTTGATAGAAATTCGCATTTGGAGATGCTTGGCTCGAAAAAACACACATGACTTTCCAGCCAAGCAGTGGCAGCGTTCCGAAAGTAAGACGATATGTCGTCCATCTTGTCACTTAAGCAGATAAGGCTATATCGTGAGATCGATATATATAAAAAAAGCAAGCTCTGCCAAGTTTCAGACCACATTTTTGTTTTTCCTGTTTCTTCATAGCAAAGTTCAAATATCGACGCACTCCCCCATGCAAACTGATGGCGTCAAGATTACTATGCTCGCTTTGTTGATTTCTTTGTCAGCCTTGGCCCATTAGATGCACCATTGTGGCTCATCAACTTGAAATTATATGCCTGTAAGTCAATAAATAATAGGTTAATGAGAAACAAACAAATGCAAATTTAGGCTCACCATATAAACGTGAAAACTGTCGGAAGAGAACGCGTATGGGACTTTAGTGAATGCTGTATGAATGCAGTCTTCGTTACCTCGTTGCCGAAAACGAAGTTGTTGTCACTGATTTGCGTGCCTCGTACAACGTACTGCGAAATAAGATGAAAGAATTGTTCCTTCGAACCGGTTAGGCTTCTCTCTTTTTTTTTATAATGGCTGCTGCATTAGCTCATCCTGATTTTATCGTGAAGCGCTGGGTTCTCGCGCTGGTCCATTTTGTTGGGCAGAATCTTTAAAACGTTTGTTAAGAAAACGATTTAAAGAAGTCGTCCTCTTCGAATTGTTACGTATTGACAAGTTATCATCAAAGTTAACACATTTGCTTCGGGCAGTCAGTGGTGGTGACAGGGAAGTACCGAATACTCTGAAGTAAAGGAAATTATTGTTTGAAGGCGTTGCTTTCGGCTACTTTAGCAAACCTGCAGAATACTCACCAATCTGCTTTAAAGCGTCTTGCAGGAACTATTCTTGCATATTAGCAATAAACAGGGTACAAATGTTACCGTGTGCACTGCGGCGGCTTCTCGGAATCGAGCGGCCACCTCAGTTCTTATTTTAAAGCACAGCTGAAGATGTGATCAGTCCAATTCCACACTTTCTCCGTGGCAGAACTCAATTATCGATAAAAAATTGAACTGTATATTAATACACGTCTGACAAAGATTACACTAACTGAATTACGTCATAGGCGATTCTCCCCATTTACTATTGGAGAATAAATATATCGGCGAATAATATACTAAAAAGCAGAATGTTATCACTGGTTTTAGTGACACCATTGAGTAAAGTTACTCTAAGCGTAGGAAATTTAGCGCTAACACACTCACGAGGTGACGCACTCAGGTTTACTCAGGCTCAGTTGAAGCATCGAGTCTGAGCTTGAGTGGGCCCAAGTCAGACGAACGTGGTGATTCAGAGTAAGAGTGAGCAAAAAGCGCAAAATATATTTCTCGAGTGAGCCTGAGAAGGATGAATTTGTTTTTACTTACCTACATGCCACTTGCGTCAGCACCAGCGAAAGCTATGCAAACATTATCGTAAGCATGGTTGCGCATGTACATGATGATAGTCTCAGCAAAATAAATTTTTACCAAGTTGATTCATCAGTGCGAATTCGTGAAAGGGAGATTAGCGCCAATCGACTCGTGATAGTTATTATTAATTGATTGATATGTGGGGTTTAACGTCCCAAAACCACTATATGATTATGAGAGACGCCGTAGTGGAGGGCTCCGGAAATTTAGATCACCTGGGGTTCTTTAACGTGCACCCAAATCTGAGCACATGGGCCTACAACATTTCCGCCTCCATCGGAAATGCAGCCGCCGCAGCCGGGATTGATAGTTATTATTGAACGGTGCAGATTGGTACGAAATGTGCAGTAAAATATTCACACCATATGGCTCTCTTTTTAGTAGTCTGGCGAATGTCTATGGATACCCAAAGCTTTTCTGTGCATACAATCTATCATTATGATTGAACAAGCAACACAGTTACCACGCACCTGAAATCAATAGCGGCCACGAGCAAGCATGGTAAAGAAAGGTGGGAGAGGAAAAAGAAATATAATACTGAACGAACAATGAGAGTTGTAGTGTTACACCGATCAAACGTGCCGCAAGATTTCCCAAGAAGCCATCTCCAATACCTGATGACACATGTGCAGTTTGCAAGCTGTACTTCTGTGTAGCAGAATACTTGCGAAAAGGATGCCCATGTTGCGCAACCTGCACGGGTTGCATCCTTGATGGAGCACTTCGGAAACATTGCTGTTACACTCACGTATACATCGGTATATGCTCGTGGTGCACTGTTTGACAGGCGCTATTTGATACGGCGCTGCCATCTGTCTGACCCGGCAAAGCAGGAACAGCTCGCTTTCTACAAGTGGAATACGGTGTCAAAATCAAACTGCAAGGAGGGCTATGGGAATACGGATAAGTGATCAACCCGATCGTGTTGCAAACGTCTAGTCTCGACAGTTTCCCTAGCGAAAGTTTCTTTCGAGTATGGCAGATGCCGCAATCACCATTGCGAAAATGACCTTTGTGGACAGACCGTTTTTGTTTTTTCTTTCCTCGTCGCATCAATTTACCTAGCGAAGGTTTGTCTCAGTGACGCTATACGCAACCGGAAAGCCTGCACAAACACTGCTGGCAAAAAAGTAACATAGTAACAATGATCATGAAAACAGTTTAGGGTCTAGGATGCGGTCGGTGAACTGAAGTAGCATACAATAATTAAGATAACGAACAATGTAATTTATCAGCCTGCAGGTGGCATAACCTGCGTAACTATGACTATTTGCAGTAACTTTAACTGTGGTAGGACGTAGAATAATCGAAAGTTGTTGGCCTGCGTATGTTGTCAAATGTGCGTGTTGGATAGCCTTCATTGCTCCGCATCTTCGTCAAATTTAACCTGGCTTCTGTATATGTTTGCCAAGCTTTGTCTTTACGGAATCTTTCTTTTTATTTCGTATCGAAATGACTGACAACCTTCTCTCTTTCAAATGTGGTAGCGAGTAAACATTTGAACACATCCTTCTAGATAGATATGTGGAGTTTAACGTCCCAAAACCACCATATGAGAGACGCCGTAGTGGAGGGCTCCGGACATTTCGACCACCTGGGGTTTTTTAACGTGCACCCAAATCTGAGCGCATGGGCCTACAACATGTCCGCCTCTATCGAAAATGCAGCCGCCGCTGCTGGGATTCGATCCCACGACCTGCGGGTGAGCAGCTGAGTACCTTAGCCACTAGACCACCGCAGCGGGGCAACACATCCTTCTGCGACTGTCCTCACTACGATTTGCACAAAATCATTCAAAATCACTCTAGATCCCCTAGAGGACCGACTAATAACGACTCTACTGATTTTATAATGTCCTGAGAAGCATAGTGCGTGGAGTACAATAAGGTGCTGTTGAAACACTTTAAGACAACATACTTGCACATGTGGTTACAGACAAGTGACGAAAGCAGAAACACACTGTGTGTCTGCTCCCTCACTCCATCTGTGTCTCAGTCTTACTGCACAAGTAATTCTAGCTCACCTACCATTTTCCTCGGTGTAAGGTAACATAGCAGTTATTCCAGGTTGGTTACAGTACCTTTCCTATGATTCCTGCTTCTTCTTTTTATTTATGCCCAACAGTTATAACATTACGTATGTTAGCTAAAACCTATTTATTATTGAAATTTGACCCTCCGCCAGTACAGTGTTGCTCTGCCTGTAACAATTTTGCGTAATTGTTACACTATCTTCGAGTAGAGTTTGATTTCACATTCATCTCTACGAATGCCTACCGAGTAGGCTCTTGAAAACACTGCGCAGGAAAAATAACGTGAGCACAAATTCAGCTCGGCACATTTACGTGAGCAGCATCTATTCTAGTAGCACACATTTGAGGGGAAGTTGGCAAATTTTGTTAGAATGAAGTTAGAATGAATGTTAGAATAAACACAGCACATAAAAAAAGCGACTACAATTGCGCAGGTGTCGTCACCTCTTTGTTTGATGTGCTTTGTTTTTCCTTTATGTTTGTGCAATCCTACCTTTATTTTCGCAGGTGTTGTCGTCTCTTTCTTTGAAGTGCTGCGTTCTTTTCGCAATACTCCGTTTCTGAAAGCATGTATTCCATACTATACAATTCTCACAGGTTGAACAGTGACGTGAACACGTTTAACAGAAAGACTGGTATGGGAAATTTCTGAAGATAACTGCGTAATTGTGCTTGGGATCTGGTCGCCAACGGTAATGTTGGCTGAGATGCAAGGATGAAAGCCCACGTTGCGTCAAATAAGACAAAGCGGTGATGGCGATGGTGAAAGCACATGCGTCCCTTAGCCCTAAAGTACGACGTTCAACTTCGTAAACACCGTATTTGCGAAAATCCGAGAGGCCGGGATGTAGATACGATAAGTGAACCGAGAGGCTCACTCATTCATACGACGTCCAGTTGCTGGGGGGTGTTCATATACGTAAAAACTGATCGAAGGACATTTCCCTTTCTCCTTCTGTAACTTCTTCTTGTGCAGTGGTGCCTTTAGACATTGCTGCGAACTGATACACTAAATGTGGTCAACCTTGTCGTGTAGCTCTGTTCAAAGCGCAGAAGTTGTTTTTTGTTTTGTTTTTTTCACTATCAGAACAATCTGCTAAAAGCGTCGTCACTCAATGCGTCAAAGCGTACAGCCAGATGCACTTTTTATTGCGCGGTTGCGCGCTGAATTATTCATCAACCCGCGGTACACACACCAATATTTCTCACTTTGCCGGCTCTTTTATATAAGAGTATATCTCAAAGTCCATTCGCTAAACTGGGCGGAATGTTAGGGCTGGTGTTTCAGAATCGCCTTTACACCAGCTTGGTTATAAAACGCCAACCGTTGCCTGATGTCGTTGCAGGCACAAGAATGCGCAAAATAAGTGAAAAAACAAACAAAGAAACTGTCTGCACCACTGCACTGTAACAGAAAAGCGAAAGGACCGAAAGAGATCGGCAGATCGTTGTGCTCTCGTCTTTATTATCGTGGTTTTCTGATTGCCAACACAGTATAATGTTTTCCATACACCCTAAGTGACATGCTCACGCAACAAACAGCTCTGCGAATGACCGACCCACGACGAGTTCTCCAGTGAGCCCATCATCAAGAGAGTTTGATGACTCACATGAATAAAACAGTTGCGACAACAATCAACGTGAGTTTCGCGGAACCTGAAACGGCGTCGGTATGGGTTAGCAAGAAAACGTAGATTGCTTTTCCCAGATCGAAGGTCAAGCAAGATTACAGTTTGCCGCCGTTTTGCTTATTTCTTGTAGATTTCCACCTAGAAACGGCGTTGAACATGAAGACTGCAAGCGTCAGAGCTGCCAGATGCAATAGGAGCTAAAAAACAAATATCATCACAGGGGATGCCGAGAAAAGAGGCACATACCTCTTAGCCACAGCCAGTCTCGGCCCCTCTAGATCGCCATGCAGTGCCGCAGCATTGCCCCGCTTAAAAAAGACAGCGCCACTCACAGAATATTGCGCGCTATATAGGCGAGCTCAAAGACAAGAAACGTGGGGTGGAAGGTCGTTTTTCAACGTCGTCTTTGTTTCCTTTGAGCTTGCCTATGTAGCGTGAGATATTGTGTGAGTGGCGCTGTCTTTTTTAAACTCGGCCATGCTTCGACACTGCATGACGATTAAGCGGGGGTTATTCTGCTGTGCATATAAGCCTTATATATATATATATATATATATATATATATGGTACAATATGGAAAGTGCACTGTGATATAAACGACTGCCAGAAAAGCAATAGTAACACCCCAGTAGAAAAACTAAACAAGTGAAGAGCGTGCACGAAATACGAACTTAACTACATGAACAGTTAGTGATTGTAAACTAAAGAAAATTTTGGCATCGTTTACAATACTACAATGCAACATGATACCACGTTAAACAGTTTGAAACATAAGATAACACATCTAGAGAGAATGAACAAGAAATAACTACGCAAGCATGAAATGTTCGAGTAGGCGGTAGTGAAAGGCTTTGCGATTTGTGATCGAAGTGATATCACCAGGGAGATCATTCCAAAGCTGGATGGCGTGTGGCAGCGCAGAACAATTAAACGCCTTTGTGTTGCCGAATATGTGCTCGAAACTGCCCCGATTATGGAGCCGCCTAGACATGCGCAGTGGGGTTTTCAAAGGAAGAGAATGAGGCCTGGTGTTTTGAACATATCCATGAAGCAGGCATAAAAGGTAAACACACCAGCGAACCCGAAGAGGGTGCAGCGAAAGTTCGAGTTTTATATATATGGCTTATATGCAGCCGAATAACTTCGTTTGCTGCAAGGCTATGGTATAAAAGTAGGTGCGCTTTCACATAACTGTTTATTTAGCCGATGTTTTAAGATTTCCGTTCTGATCCGCAAAGAAAGCCTGATTTGCATGGATATGACGAAAAACTGTCACTTTCATTGAGTTACGGCATCGACTATTACAATATTTCATGCGTCACGCTGTATTGAGGCTGCTCCTGTTACCTGTTTAACCTTCATCATGTTTTCTTAGGACCGACGCCGTTCGATTGATTCAACCATTCATTTTTCGTTCACTGCCGATGCAGCCTTTCCCTGTGTTGTCGCAGGCATACGGTCCGCGATTATGCGCAGCCTTGTTTGTAGTACGTTTTCATGGAACGAAAACAGGCGACGGAGGAATAATCAGATTTAGAGTGGCACAAGTTTTCTTTTCAATTTCGGCAACATTGTGCTGCTTTTCGATCGCACACTCCTACATAAATACCATGTCGACATTGTGAAAAGATGACGCTCTGAGGGATTTGATTGGCAAAGCTGTTATTCCTTCGCTAACTTTATTACTGTCACCTCATGTTGAGGCGCCCCGCCGCGGTGGTCTAGTGGCTAAGGTACTCGGCTGCTTACCCGCGAGCGCGGGTTCGAATCCCAGCTGCGGCGGCTGCATTTCCGATGGAGGCAGAAATGTTGTAGGCCCGTGTGCTCAGATTTGGGTGCACGTTAAAGAACCCCAGGTGATCGAAATTTCCGGAGCCCTCCACTACGACGTCTCTCATAATTATATAGTGGTTTTGGGACGTTAAACCCCGCATAGCAATCAAATAATCATGTTGAGGCATATCTGGCAAAATACTGATGCGGTATGAAGCATAATAGGCGGGAAACCTTATTTGCATGATTATTCCACGAGACATACGATACGTACTTTCGTAAGGTGTTAAAGGCGAAAACCTGATACGCTTCACGAGTAGAAAACTGTGACCGTCATTGCTGATGACGACACGGGTGGTACCCAAACTTTAACAAAAACAGAAAGGCCCAGAGCTGCCCATTTCTATGGTTCTATGCGCGACAACTGATACAATTCACTTCGTTCGCTTCGTTTTCGGGGAGTGTACACGAATATAAAAAAATAAAAATTGCCCTCGCGTGACTTTTCTTTCTTTGCGAAATTGAGAAACGACGATTGGTTGCGGAACGCATGTGTTTGCGTATACCTATATATTTGTGGTCGATGTTGAAATGGCCAGGATAAGATGCGCAGAGACATCGCGAATTGGCTAAACTTCTCGATGAATGTTAATGGCATTAAAATCTGTCCACGCGTTGTGTTAACTCTGTGGCTAAAATATCGCACTGCGACGCTCGAGAACATGGGTTCGACTCTCGAATTCGGCTGTCGTCTTTCGGTAAACACTTTTAATAACTCAAGAGTTCGCTTTTTTGTGCTTTTAACCGGCCCTGCTAATCACGTCACCTGTTGAACATTTAGTGAAAAGAAGGTCTTAGTCTCACGCGCTCAGTCTTGCCTATTATGCGTAATCACATAAAGAGAGCAAAGAACACATTTTACGCGTCCCAGTGCAAGCTAATTGCGCTTCAACACACTGTTTGCAGTATATCGACCAGTCGCCATTACTTGGGCTAATTGCATCGCAGGACAGGTAGCTTTACAATTATGAAAATAGCTTTAGAGGCCGAGTGTGAAAGTGCCCCTGCACTTGGACTTCTGTCCACGTGAAAAACTTTTTTGTTCAATACTTATCCGGAGTTTCCCTTTATGCTGAGAAAACTGTAACAGTCCAACGTTTTTGGACCGCCAAAACCGGCAGTTTTACGAGAACAAATTTGTTTTATAATCCGAGCAAATATCTAGCAATAAGCGTTTCTTCTTAGAAGCTGTTATGGAAACGTACTCATTATTCTACCTGCAGTCAAATAACTAAAACCAAAAGGCATAGGGAGATTCCGTTTCCACACAAAAGGACACTAAGCGCACCACCAGAACGGCACGAGCCGTCGAGTAATGTGGTGGGTTAATGGCCATGGTGGTTCGGTGAGGTGGTGGTTTAGTAGACGTCACTGACGCATGCTGGTGTGTCACTCATTTGCAGAACCCTTGCTCAATTTACATATTTTCAATGCCATGGTGGTGAAGATTACCTAGCATACTCCAGCCAATCCCCACAAGTGCCAATCAGCCATCCAGCCAATCACCACATGTGGTGATTGGCTGAATGGCAGCAAATCGTGGTTACGTAGACAAGCAGAAAATTGCGCAATATATTCTTCATTGCGATGATTTTATTATTGTTTGAAATATACATTATCAAAACCCAGCTATACCACTGCCCTTAAACAAAGAAATACGTGAGCGTAATATATTTAGCATGTTTTTCAAACACGGAGTCATATTTGGGAATTTCACGTACGCGGCAAAAAAAAAAAAAAAACTGAAAAGAGGAAAATCTGAAATGACTCTGTTATGTCTTAGCAATCATCGTCTTTATTATCATCATCATCAGACTAACTTCGCCCACTGCAGGGCAAAGCCCTCTCCCATGTTTCACCAATCAACCCAGTCCTGTGGTTTCTGTAGCCACGTTATACGTGCTAACTTACTAATCTCATCTGCCCGCATAACTTTCTATCTCTCTCCATCTGCCCACCTAATTTTCTGAAAGTTCAGATGTTCTGATTGCTTTTGCGAGCGTAATGCATTATTAGGTCAAGTTGAAGAGTGGACATTGAGGTGAAGAGACAAATAAGAGGTGTCTGTTGACTGTGGGCAAATTTGTGTCTAGCTTTAATTGAGTTCAAAGCTCCTAAAAGCTATTGCAATACACTAATTGTTTATTTCATAGTTCTTTGTTTTGATTTTGTCTTTTAAACAAAAATGACGGCGGTACGCTTTTGTCGCGCGAACATTACGCAGTGCCGACGCAAAGAACTGCCGAATTAAGCTTTTGATCTTTCCCGACACGGTTAAGCTGACTGCGTCAGAAACTTGTTTTGTCGTTTCTTACAACGCACTGTTCAACGCGTTCGCGTTAACTACAAGGCACGACCAATTACTTAATTGCAAACAAGAGAAAGGTTCACCCTCTCGGCACGGCACCCTTAATTGGGGCCAGTTTACCAGAGGCGGACGTCCAATCAAAGTGCATTGGCTCCGCGACCGCCCCAATTAATTACGATTTCTCAGAAGCAAGCAATAGAGAGTTTATAAGTCGTCGAACCTTAAAAATTTACTACGCCTTGCAGCTATTTTGCAATTAACTCCTGGTTGTTGAAAAAAAAAGAAACACATACTCAGAACGGCTTAAAAAATACTCGTGCTCATTTGGACTTGTAAAACAGGCAAGAAGTATATGTGCCTGAGAGCCATCGCACTATAGTTTTATTGCTTATTCTGACGGCGTTGATTTTATTGCAAGCTGATTGAGTTTCGGACGACTTGAGCCGAGACGCAGTGCTAAGCAACACGAAAAACTGACTGGCAGTTAGCGTCTCGCACGTACTGTTAATGACCTCGTCAAAACAAGCGAACAAACAAATAAACAGCGTGTCGGACTTTAGGGTACTTTGAAAGGCTTTTTGGCAAAATAAAAAAAGATCATCTTGTTCAGGTCTAAATGAAGGTAGTGGAAGTTCTGCGCCATTGCCAGCAAGAAGAAAAATCAACAGCAGGGAGCCAGCCTACGACTTTTCAAGGTCGCATATTCGGTCCCTCTCCATGGCAGGCTAGGTTTTTTTGCACTTTTAATTGATTTAGCTCCCTTCTGCATTACTCGGCATTGTCATTTCTTTGCATTCTGGTAAATGTTGCGTTTAACACAAAACTACCCCTAAAGTTTCCACTTCTTTCGTTTAAGTTGTTTGGCTCAAGGTTTGATCCTCCCGACAACATCCAGAATCACCGGACTAGACCAACTAAGCCGTACGTCGAAGACTTAGACAGGCACTAAGACAAATGGCCGGTCAGCTCGAACTCCAACTGAAATATGTATTCATTGCATTGTGAGAGGAGACTCGGTGGATATTCATACGTCTTGCGTAGTGCCCGGCCAGCTACAGAAGCTTGTTTTCCGAAACTAGACGAGTAGTCTTACACGAGGCAAAAGAGAGACAGAGAAAACTTTATTTGCGCATAATGCGGAGCATTACAAATAATTGGGCCCTATTCCAGGGCTCCGCTGGCCCTAGCCATCATCTCTACCCTTCGGACCAGCCAACACTGATCAGCAATGGATGAGCTGGACAGAACTGCCTCCCACTGTTCTTATGTGTTGTTCATGTTGGGGTCTTCTTTATTGCGATGTGTACCCTCCTACGTCATGTGAAACAGAGTTAGTGGCCCCGCACCACGGGCATACTATATCTCTATATGCTGTGGGGTAGAATACATGTAGCCTGTATAAGTTCGTGTATGTGTTTGTTCGTATTCTGCGTAATGCCACCAATTCCCTTGCTGTGAGGTTCGTATGCGGTGCTAGATACAGTTTTCTATTGTCCCTGTAATACGGAAGAATTGTACCAAAGTTAGGGTCTAGGGGCGTTGTATCCTCTATTGCAGTGTGCAAAGAAGCTCGGTGATTTGTGAAGCCTCGAGCTACTTAATCTGCAAACTGGTTGCCGGTGAGGTCCTCGTGCCCTGGCACCCATATAATGGTTTTGGCGCATTCAATTGGAAAGTCCGCACGAGGCAAATTCACCAGGATTTTATTGCTAATAATCGGAAGCATTAACCGAATGAGAGCTTCAGCGAGGCAGGCGTAAGGCTGATGCATGTGCCCAGCTACTTCACTTAATGCGTGATCCGATTTGCAAGAGCATTCCACGCCGAGTCTCTTGCAGTATATATGAAATGCCGCAGCTTTAACATCGTAACACTCGCTTCATTTAGTGTTTAGCAAACACTTTAGCAAATATTAAAGATGCGAGTTGTTTGTACGCTGGTGATCGCATAATCACAGAGCACTTTTGATTACTCATTTTGTTTGTTTGTTTATTTGTTTGTGTGTTAACGACCTCGTATCCCATTACCTATGTTGAGACTGCAGGTTTAGACTCTGCTTAGTTTCTCTGTTATATATTATATCTGAGTAAAATCAAAACACCGCTGAACACCAAGAAGCACTGCTTCAATACGAAGAGTAAAATATCGTGGCTACTTCTTTTGTGAAGCTGCGTCTTTTGCTTTGATACAAGCGAAACTGAAGTATTTACCTACAGAATCGGTCCGAATCTCATCCTTATTAAGTCATGTCTCCTTGGGAATTCATATGCAGTCTGAATGCATTCTGTTTTGTCGGTCTGTGGGGCCTTTGAAACTGTACGGAAACACAGAATTACAGGAGTCCTATATGGAACGCTATTCTATCCTTCACTCTCGTGCAACATCAATGCCCTAATACTTTTTACGCACTAGTAATAATAACGAGAACTGAACCCTGTGTTTTATTCAGCGCAGTGCAGTGAAACATTTTTTCGTAGATTTTTGGTAGTTTCATTCCTTTCCAAACTGTTTCCGCCATGCCTTACAGATTGGATCACCACCTACAGCGTCAAGGTTAAAAGGCGTGGTCCCTTGTCTCCACCACAACGTCACAATGCCCTTGGTACCAGGGGAGGCTCCATCACTTCGACCCGGAGTGCATCCAGCACGCCACGTTGCGTGTTAGGTTAATTCCCTGCACCCATTTTAGCAC
The DNA here is from genome assembly GCF_043290135.1 of Rhipicephalus microplus. Taxonomy (NCBI): domain Eukaryota; kingdom Metazoa; phylum Arthropoda; class Arachnida; order Ixodida; family Ixodidae; genus Rhipicephalus; species Rhipicephalus microplus. The sequence continues at coordinate 41,838,588 of NC_134707.1, forward strand.
GTTTTATTTCTTTATCGCAGTGCACATCTTATTAGTCCTTCCATGTACTGCCTCGCTGTTCGCCGGTGAACATGTCTTTCTCACACCTAGAAGACCTGCTTTCACTACTAAACTGCTTGTAGGCCCCAAATCTACATACATTTTTTTATAAAGGCGAAATCCTTCAGCACAAGTGTGACTGTCGGCGTTCTATTGTGCTGGTGCCAACGCGAGTAATGAAATAGAAACTATAATGCCGTGACGACGTGACATAGTGGCGCCATCACGATGCCACAAGTTAGAAAACTTGGGACATCCTCATTACGTTACCATAGCGTGACGCCACCACCCATGAGATCATTCCTTAGTCGAGGGTGGGCTGGTCACGGAGATAGTGCAAAACCAGACGAGGGGCAGAAAACTTACAGTGACTCTAATTTTGGAGGCAATGCCAATCCACGTTCTGTGAAGAAAGCTTGCATTGACTTCGATCCTAAAGGCAATGCCAGTCCACGTTAAGCACAGAAAGTTTGCAATGGCTCCGGTCTTGAAGGCAACGCCAATCCACGTTAGGCACAGAAAATCGACTATGATCTTGAAGGCAATGCCAATCCACGTTAAGCGAAGAAAGCTTGCCGTGACTCCGCCCTTGGAGGCAATTCCAGTGCCCGTTAGGCGGAAAAGGCTTGCGGAGGGTTGTTCAAGTAATCAATACATTCACCGAGATAAAAACGAGGAGGATGGCATTCACCTTCGATTTGTCTTAGACCAGTGCACCAAAGCCTCTGCGAGTTTTTTTTTTCATTCACGCTTTGTGATCTAAGCAGAAATTAAGACGTGCGAAAAGACGAACTCACTTTGACGACGAGTCCTTCCAAGTCGATGTCGTATTTGAGTGTGAAGTGCAGTTTGCCGCAAGTCATCGCCTGCGCCGCCAGTTCGGTGGAGTCCCGTCTGGACTCCCCGGAAGTGAGGCCCTCTTGGTCGTACAGCTCGGGCTGTATCGCTCCCACCGTGCCGTGGTTCTCACGCTGTTGCATGTTGCACACTGCTCGACAGAATACATGCAAAGAGGCACAACAAAATTCCTCTAATGCATCATAAGCTCAGGAAATAATAAAGAATACCGCTAAGAACAGCTATGTATTTTTGTATGTCGTGTGCATAAGATTGTTACCTTTGAAGTTACGCAACGATCAGTCATGCTACTCTTTGATCAAACCTGCCTTTTGCGCCACTGAAAACTACGTCATCATAAACTTACGTAAGCGAAAAAGTTGCAGCAATCAGGCGTGAAGGTCATAGAGGAAAAACAATAACTGCAAATCTTGCTGCTGCTAGAAGCCCGGGTCGAATCTTGTCTGGGAGGATTATGAGTAAGACTAGCACATTTGCGTTTTTTTTCGTGGCGTGCATTGCCCATATCATGAACATAATTTGAAAAGAGCCATCCACTCTGCACAGGAATTTTCCACAGTTACGCGAGATCATGAGGATATCCGAATTTGAATGTCAACCAATCGAACATAATGGAATTACGCTTACGGGGAATGCGCCAAGAGCGTGACAGTGAGAGAGATAATGCAAAGAAACGGAAGAACAATTTACCGTTGGCCTTCGACGGCCGCACTGTAGCCACAGTGAAGGCGCAGCAAATATCCCAGTGTTTCATCTCACTATAAGTGTCGAACATGCGGCTCATACAATTTGTTTTCGCGATACGAGGGCATTCGCGTTCGTAACTTCAGCTTCGATGCGAAACTACGGGCTTACAAACAAAGAGTCGAGGTGGTGTTTCTTTTTTTCTATTTGTGTTTAGAATAAATTGAGCTTTTTTGTCACCTTTTCTCTCTCTTTCGCTCAATAAAGGCGGGATAATTTCAAAATACTCACATCTGACTAATTTACTCACACAAAAAGGGTACGCTAAACCACAAAACATTTTTAACTTAACCGATAGCTCTCATACGAAATATCAAAACGATGTCAACCTTATCGCGGCCATGATGAGGTTAATGACAAATACAACAAAATATTATCGTATTGCTGGTTTCATTTGTCTTGGACAAAACTTTATATGTCGTGCAAGACGCATCAAATAAAAACAATTACAGCATATCTATGAAGTGAGAGATGATAGTGAGGTGCAGCGTCCGTCCGTCTGTCTGTCCGTAGATATGCTGTTCTGACTACGCCGGAGGGACGGATTGTCCTAGACCATAAGGAGCTTCGCCCCTGAAAAACTCATGCAGAAAAACGTAAGAAAACTTCACTGATTGGGAACAAGGTCGTTCGCCAACTCAGTGTTGTGTATATGCGTGTACGCCTCCTGACTGTGTAGTAGTGTTGTCAAACCGAGCGTTTTTGCCCACGCTTAATTACCTTCAAAGGGCACCGTAGTGGATAGGTCAAGACGGTGCGACAGTTGCCTCTGAAAAGTCAGATGACGGGTAGGCACTGCCGGAAGGGTAATCTGCCGCAAGGGGGCCACCTTCTTGGCGACGGCATCCTGAGTCCCATCGTTGACAACTTCCGTCATCTCGGGAAGGCTGTGGCTGATTGTTATCGACGGTACGTTGCCAGAACTGGGAGACCTGAAAACACGCACATACGCACACACAAAATAAAACAAACAAGAGCCCCTGTTAGCGTGGTATTGGTGGACTGCAATATAAATAGTGAACCTCAGAGCCAAGAACCTGACCATGCAATAATAATAACGCAATGAACTGGTGCCTTTGAATGATCATGTTTTAGATACCGAGTTAATTATTTAGAATAAAGATGTGCCAGCTTATTCAACAGCAAGTTCTTCGTGACAGACTGCTTTGCTGAAGACAGCATGCTAAGTTATTCTGGATGAATCTTACACTAATTGGTTGAAGCACTGTACCCTTATTGGTATCTGCAAGTGTCAAGACAACTATTGCTATTTACTAGGAAATACAAGTGAATAATGGTCTTTATTAGCAGAAATCTTGATTTATGCTTCTTAATGCGTTTCACTTACTACACTGCAGCTCCCTTATAAATAGCACACCAAGGATTTCAAGGCGCTTTTGACGAATATAGGTACGCCTATGAAAATGACGGTTTGAGAACTTTATTATAGATTGCCTTTCAATGCGCAGTGTACAACCTTATTTCAGCTGCTAACACAAGAGACTGGCAGGTATGCCAACTTCTGATGTGACGTTATCTTCCCGTTTCCCCTTCCGTTCTCCCAAGCCCTTCTGCTGTCCACTTCCGAGTTTTATGTTTGCTTACGTTTTTCGTTAATGCTTTGAGACAGGCAATCCACCTCATGTACGCCGAAATATTTGACAATAGAGTTAGGCAGCTTTCGCCAAAACTATTTATTTGCACTTTCTGTGTCGTGCGCTCTGGCTATAACTTCTTTAACATCCATGATATTTCGGCAAGCCAAAAACTTTCAGCTGTTCCTATCAGTAACTTTAAACCACACCGGAAGCGTGAAGATGTGACAAATTGGATAATAGGACCATTTGTATGACCATCAAAGTGTTAAAATAATTCGTATAGTATGCAACGCCAGCGCTTTTAAGTTCAAGATCATTGATAAATGTTTCATCGTGTTTGCCCGTTCGAACAGAGCATACAATAATGGCGTCTTCACTTTAGTTTAGAGGCGCTCAACACAAACTAAACTGATGTCATTGTAGCATTGATGATCTCTGCGCAAAGTCAGTGCATTTACCTCATCCGATCTTTGTGCGGTAAATTTTTCAAGCATTCAAGGAGGACTACTTTCTTGAGATTTTATTGTTATATCCTTCTACGGTAAGATAAAGCACTACTGCTCGACTATTTCTGCAAAAAACAGTCAGTACATCGAGTCACCAAACATTTACTCCAGTTACAGTAACTATTAAAGTAACCTATATTTAGATTTCACGCGTCTTTACTGTTTCTACATACACTTTCGGTGAATTGTTCCTGCCATTCACTTTACCCTATTGACCTACATTGCATATGTACTTGTTTATAATGGCTGAAAATTCTGGCGTCTTAAGAATACAGTAAAAAACAACCTTTAACATTATTATCATGCATTGTTTAGGATCGAGGTGTCACGCGTGTAATTTCGATTCGCTGTCTGTCTTTATGAATCTAATGGATGCTCGGTAGTTTAAGTATATACCTGCTGTTTTTACATTATTGTCAGCCTACGGTCTGAGACGCCGTGAAGCCCTCTTGTGCAGCCTTCATGCCGAAACATCTTTACTTGCTTTGAATCATGACTCCTTTATATTGAATTTTTATTTGAAATTAGTAGCACAGTTAACATAACTGCATATTCACCTCAAAGACTTTTTAAAACGCAGGGTAGCAAACCGGCTGCCTATAGGCTGGTTAACCTCCTTGCCTTTTTTTCTCTCTATTTTCCTTCCTTCCTTCCATTTTGATCAATTGCAAATAAATAAAATTAACGTAAGTGATGAGTTAGTATTCAAAGCTATTGGACGTGCTTGAGTAAAATACAATGTGTTTCACAGCAAGATTTGTATTCACATGTAAATCATTGCCTAAGTTCTGTACTTTTTGTCGGGGCATATTCCTTGGTAACCTTAATTGAACGACACAGAAATAATATGCGATTGTTACCTGCTTGAAGCGAGCCACATTAAACTGTTGAAAAAACAAACAAGATTTTTGAACCCCCTGCCAAAACGCCTCATTTCTAACATCTGGCAAAAGGTATGTATGTAACGAAATTGTTCGATGAGCATTCATACAGAGGATCTTTAGGCTACAAGAATGTTTATTTACCATTAGCTCAGTCTTTTCAGCGTCTTCCTAAATTGAAAAATTGAAATTGATAAATTGAAAATTGATAAATTGTAAACGTAAGCCTCGTGTCCACGTAAGGACGCCGTGCGGCGTATGAAAACTCTTCCTTTCTTTTTCAAAAAAATATAAAACCTTCAAGCTTTGAGCTTTAAAATATTCGTAACGACACTTTTGTGATGTTATGAATAGAAAACATTCTTTCAGCGTGTTTGCCAAAATGATACAAAGTAGTGGGAAAAAATGATCTGTTGCATTCATCATGACCTTGGGGCAATCTTGACGTGAACGGGACTGTCGTTGAGCACTTTCGGCTTGAACTGGAGGTTGTCGTACAGCCGTCGGTACGTCAGGTATGTCACCACGAGCACGACGGCGAACACAAATATAGCCGCCAGCAGCAGGAGAAGAAGGGACATGTCCGCGGGTTCTGCGCCGACAAAAACAAAAGATTCACTTTTATCTTTTCAGGTGATCAGGGGAGTTAATTCATAAAATAATCACAGAGGGACACGCATCTTGCCACGAGGAGCATTTTCTGTTTGATAAATACGGGTTTTTTTGTTTTCACTGAATTTAAATAGGAATGAAAGTTATGATTGGACGTGAAACAATAAAACGGAAAAAGAGCGTGAGATCCGAGCTTGCGTAAACGCTTTATTCTATTGATTCTGCTCTGATTCGATTGAGAGGCTGTTGTTATTTGAATGACGAGCCAACGGGTAATCAGCGAAGGTAAACAATATAAAATAAACAGGCATTACAAAGTTGAATGCACTATGATCAACTGTCAAGCAATGAAATTAGACGGCATTTCAAAATGTAAATGGGTGGCGGGCACTTGCAAGGTGTGGCCCATAGTCTAAACACCAGTGTACCCTGGACTACCCAGACCCACTCAGGATTTACTCTAATGCTGGCAATCGACAAGCCGAATCAGTTGCCGAGTCCAGTAGATGCATGATAAACGCAGATAAATGTTCAGAAGCACCGAATCAGTTGCTGTCCTTCAAAGAAACTGCATTGGCGTGAACACGAGAATGTCCGCGATTGTTTTTACACCTGTGTCGTTACTTGCTTTTTTTTCTTAGTTATGACTTGCTTCACTTTTTTAGGATACACACGGCAAATGGAACGATGTTTCGGTTTCTGTACATACAAAGTGATTTAGCGCTTCGTGCGAGCATGCATTTTAGGCTTTTGAACGCATTTTGTGATTAAGGGCGTAATTATTATACTTCTGTAAAGTTACTTGCGTGCAACAAATTTTCAGGGTTGTTTGCGCTAAAAAGTTTTGTTTCTCTTCCATTTTAGCAACGCCCGAATGGCCCTAACTCACAAATTATACAAGAAGTTGCCGTAAACACTTTACGCCTATATAAAAGAACAAGCTGGAAGGTATATAAAATGTGCCTAACTCAAAAAGAAAGAGGGACTGCGGATGATCAGAAATAGAAAGATAATTTGCGTAATAAATGGGCACGAAAGACGGCATAAAATGCACAGTATAACAGGACAACTTATCCTTTCATTCGCAACTATCTCACCAACTTGCTCTAACAAAAAGCACTACCAAGTGAAATTAGAATGATCAGAATGAGGGAGCACAATATATTTAGGGAAGATGCGCAAAATAGTCGAACAACAGTATTCAGTACCACCGTCGTTCTAACCTCAATATATTTTCCACCTAATCGCACTGAAATTGGTTAAACAATGAACGTCCTGATGAAGTGAAATCATTGATGAGTGCGAAAACACATAGCTCTCGTGCTGCTTACCTGCACTTTTCAGAAAAAAGTGAGGCCAGTCAGCGCGTTTTCATTCGGCAGAGACTGGTGCCTGGTGTAATGCCAAGGCAAATGAGTAATTGTCTGCTAATTACTGAGTTAACAAAAACGACTAGGAACACGCTACCGGCCTATTAAAATCACTTTCTGAAACCGTAACGATGTTTCAGCGTTAGAGGGAGAAGTAAAAAAAAATGCGGTGTAGGTTCAGGCATTCTCGAGAATGGCGGGAGGTTATGCGCTACACGCAGTGAAAACACCACGCTCGAGGCAATTGCCACTGCGGACTAAACACAATTACCGCCAACCGTAACTGTAGTCTTGTATCTTTAATAGGTTTAGCGAGACTCTCGGCCTGGCTTTCAGGTTAAATAAATTAGTCATTTCACTGTTTTTTTTCTGCCATTTTGCGCACGGTCAAAGGTGATGGTTCGGAAACTTGGAATGTGCTTACGTCAAGTAAGTTCATTGCGGTAGGTATTTAGGTACGCGAGGGCCAAAGAGCCCACTAACAGTACGTATCTATTGACGCATAATTTTTCCAGCATCGATTGCGCAAATTATAACTCACTGTTGGAGCCTACCGTGTTGTAAATATGTAGAAACAATTGCGTCTTATGTGGAAGCGATTGTTAACGCACTTGCACAATATATGCCATTTAATAAAACTTCAAGTGGATGCCAGGTATACACTGTATTATAATAGACGAAGCATGCGCTATTCTTCTTTTATTATTCATGGTCAGAATGCAATCAGATCAGGCGTTTCTTTTTATTCCGGTCTAACTGACTTGCTGTTGAAAAGATTAGATTTTCATTCAATTGGCTGTTGCATTGCTATAAGTACTGCAGTACAAAAAAGATGCTGCAAAAGAGTGAACAAGTAAAAAAAAACATGCGGTAAACTTACAAAAAAAAAACTGGCATAGACGCACAGAGTTCGCGTTCAGGAGCCGAGCTTCCAACACAGTATTCACTCGAATACATGTCTTTCCACAATCTACGAGCGGTACACAAACATACGCATCATTTTGTATATTGATATGCATTACTCTCCATCACAGGTGCTAATTTAGTGTGGTTTCTGGTGCACAGCCTTGAGAAGGCTCCAACCTTTTGCTGAAGATGATTTTCAGGCCACAATTTGGGCAGTACAATTTGTGTAATGTGAGAGGGTGCACGTTGCCTTATACGTATTTTAAATTTATCATCTCCACCACAAATTATGTTGAGAGTATGAGATCTCGCTGACTCTGATTTTTTTTTGCATCGTGCTTTTCGGAAACTATCTGCCTGCATCTTCCTAGGCTGCTCAGTAAGTGCGTTACCAGAGTTTCACGCTCTTGTTTAATCTTCATAGAATAATCGCCCATCTTACATACGCATAGTGCCAGGACTATACTTATTGACGTGGTGTGCTTCTCCAGAATTGTTTTCCAAAACACTCCACGCGCCGCCTGCAGGCCAAGCTTGGCACAACACCTCCTAGCTGGGGCCTCCATAAACTGAAATGTGATTACGGCTGTCTCCCTATTTCGCATGCAAGTATTCGCGTCTCAAGAGCCCTTGACGCATGCTTTCAGCAGGATTGTTTATTCATCGTGTAAAGTGCAATGACGCACTAAGTGCAAGGCAAATTTGCACGGCAGGCGTCTAACGCCATGAACAACAGAACGGCATGAGTAGAACTAAGTGCTTTGAGTAAGGGCTGGAGGATCAACAGGATTGCACCGGGAAATTGAGGTGGCTTTTTATGGCGCTTTTACGCTGACTAAGTTATGCACGAATGGTTGCAAGGAACTTTCAAAGACTTGAGAAGCTAACGTTGTTAACGCATGATATTGATTTCGCATTGCTCGGAAAAAAGAAAACAATGAACAAAGACAAGTGAAGATGCTAAACATATTGGTTACTCCTCCCCACGTTTGCTCTAAAACACAGCCTCTCATTATTTTCTCAAGACAACTCGAAGACGACCGCCAACTTCATTTTCTTCTCAACCCATACCATTGATTCTCTCCTTCCTCAAACTTTACGTATTCAACATGTTTGCGCAGAGATTGACGACATTGAAAGCTTTCTGCATCCAAAGTACTCGCGCACTGCCTCAGAGATCATAGCCATTGGCAGCTTTCTGCATGCAACGTGTTCGCGCACTGCCTCAGGAACCGCAGGCATTGAAAGCTTTCCGCATACAGCGTGCTCTCGCACTGCCTCAGAGATCGTATGCATTGGAAGTTTTCTGCGCCTCAGATGGTTCTGCAGGGCCTCTGGGATCGACCCTTCTTAGACCAACCCACTACGTCATTTGATGACGTCAAGACTACAACAGAAAATTCGCCAACCAGTGACATTGCAGGGTGAAGGCATTGCGTGATGATTGTTCGTATCAATTGTGTTGACGAAGACGCCGACGGTCACTTGTAGCACTTCACATAAAAAAAAAAAAAAAGATCAGCCGACGATTGCGATGTAGCCTAATTCAAATTCTGAGTGAAGCTTCATGTTGGGGCAAGGCCAACTGTGTTCATATTTCGGCTCTCCACAAGGTACTGACTACGCCACAAATCATAATTTTAGTAACGTAGGACTTCACTCACTGTACCAATATTCGCATTTTTGTGGATAGGCGAGGTGCCCACCGCACATCTGTACGGTATTACGTGCGTTCTCTTGATGCTGCACGTTGCTGAAGACAATGAAGAAGTACGAATGAGCACTTTCAAGTGGTTGGGCATAAGTGATAAATCGCGCACTAGTTGCTCACTTGACATTATGCGATGGCTTCTTGCTATCAACCTCTTTTGCCACGCTATATGAGGTAGGTTAGCATCATCGCTTGTCAGAAAATATGCATGAATGGGGTATTTTCCCGAATTACTTTTGAGCATCTGCCTCGATAAGTGGTCATCGCACCCATGGGTACAATAGAAAAGAGTCATATTAAGGAAATAAAGAAAAAAAAAAGACATTTCGAGGCTTCATGGTAGAATACTCGACTGCCAAGCAGAGGGCTGGGTGAACACGAGTATTTTTTCTTATCTTATTTGTCCATCTATACCTGTAAATTCTTTACGTGTGTCAGCCACATCAACGACGGTGACGGCGACGCCACTCAACGTAAGAACGGGATCCTAACAGCGGTGGTTTGAAACACGTGCAAGATATTGATAATTTTGATGTCTCATCTGGCGAAACTGTTTTCTCATCGTGAGCTACCCTACAACTGCGCAAACAGTGCGGTCTGTGGCCTGTCATTTTTAACTGGCTGGGCTGAAACGTGAACGTGTAAAACATTTCTCGCTTCTTGTTTCTACCGTCACCACTTAAAGTGTCAGTTCTAGTGCATCTTTTATGCGCGTGTTGCATTGCAAGTATTTGATAGTCTTTCCTCGGATATTTCAACACAGAAATTTTGGTCTGTATATCTGTCGGCCTGTCAGTTTGTGTGTCTCAAAACTATGCCACCCTTTGAAAGTTAAACCTGTGCTCAACGACCGGCCGTCTTGATCTGGTAGCTGCGTTAATACTTGTGAACACCGTCAGTCAAAAAGCAAACATTGCGCATACTCGAGCCGCAACATCAATACGGTAGTTTTATATAGAGTGTTTCTTTATTTAAAAAACACATTGGTATGTACAGCTTAAAACTGCGGTGTTCATTACGCTGCACTGACGATGCCACGCCACAAACGAAAGCGTGTGTGTATCTTACGCTTCGCTAAAACGAAATGGCGCTGCCACCTACCAGTGGTTCTGAGTTCTAAAAAAAAACTTTCATTTCTTCACACTACTGCCAGGTGATGCCATATTTCACGCAGCGCCTTCAAACAGAAGACTATCGTCCTTCGACGTCATTTGCAGTTAAGCACGCGTTGAATATTCGTTTGTTTAGCAGCGAGTCTGCTCAGCCAATCATTTTATTTTGGTGGGCCGCAGGAAATTTTAATAATGGTTACGGGTATATGCCCCTCTGTGGTCTGCTTGAAAGCTTCGTAATTATTTACTGCACCATCCAAATACACAGTTATCTCCATGGTGCGTCGGCCACCCGAAGATGCCTTATTGCGTGTAACTAGTAAATTTGCTTGTGAGGCTTTTGACCATGGTGCCGTAGCTCTGTAAGAAAACTATTTTGTATGATAAGGACTTCTATGTTCCTCGGTACTGTGAGGACGTTACTGATGTTTGCTCAAGAGCTAAGAAGTCAACGACACCCCAATTCGCGTGCCAAGAACTTCCGTTAGGAAGTCAATAAAAAAGACCGGCACCAGGGAAGTTTAGCAGGCCGCGGCCATGTTTAGGAACACGTACGACGTCGTATAATGCTACATTACCATCTTTCCCCATAAAGGGGCCGGAATTCGAATCGGGGCTTCAGAGAGTAAACATGGCCACCTCGTTGAAGAACCCCTTGCAACGAAACACTGTCGTGCCCGGAACATATCGAAACGTTATCTCATATCCCGCTATAGAGCTTGCAATGCCTCGGCTTCCCCCCCCCCCCCAAAAAAAAACACCAAGCCTTGGTATAGGAGCTATAACTGACTCCACCAATCCTCTTCCTGCACAGTGCGGAACCCCAACAGGCAACTGCAAATCAAGATTCTGAGTGTGGCCTTCTTCTCGTGATGCGCACTCAATGGAAGAAACACGTTTCCTCAAGTTAAACAAAAGGCGCACGGCAGAAATCCTTGAACGTCTCCGGGAGGCCCCACGATGCGAAGTAATCAGAGAGCAGATATGAAACCGTTCCTCTTCATATAACAGCGTAAACATGCGACAAATTAAGGTAAATATTTGAACACGCACTAAAACTGTCATGGAAGAGTTATTTCTTCGTTCACAACGCATATGCTCCTTTAATTTCCTTGCATGCCTCTACGCTTTGACACTTCCTTGCTCAGCGTATTTTCTACCACTCGTACTAAAAGCGAAGCTGAGCTCGTTTACCGACACTGGTTAAATCTCACTATACTGACCACCGGTTCACTAGAATGAAGGACGCACTTAGCTTAACAAACGGATACGCATCACGAAAAACCTGTTTGGCTTATCACAAACCATCGCAACCATGAACGCGTGTGTGCCACAGAAATTGGACAACCTCTGCCAGAGACAAGTTCCTTTGTACAGGAAGAACGCGATAGCTATAGCCCAACAAATGGTGTGCGTGTTACCATAGGTACACCAGAGTCAAGTCATTATTTGTGCTTAATAAAGATGGTACGTATACTACCAACTCAAAGCTTATTAAAGTGTGTGTAATGAAAAAAACGGTGAACTGCAGCGGACGAAAGGTAGAGACAGGTAAACAGACAAGAGCGTGGAGGTTGAAAAGGGGAAAGGAGCCGTTTCCTCTTGGATGAGAAGCCGTTACACGATGATTGATTGATATATGGTGTTTAACGTCCAAAACAACCATATGATTACGAGAGACGCCGTAGTGGAGGGCTCCGGAAGTTTCGACCACCTGGGATTCTTCAATGTGTGCCCGAATCTGAGCACACAGGCCTACAGCATTTCCGCCTACATCGGAAATGCAGCCGCCGCCACTGGGATTCGATCCCGTGACCTGCGGGTCAGCAGCCGAGTACCTTAGTCACTAGACCACCGCGGTGGGGCGAAGCTGCTGCACGAATCCGTTTTGTAACGTAATGCTAAGTTAGATATTTATGCTTTTCTGCGCTGTGCGAAGAATATTAGCCATCAAATTCGGTCTTTTCGTGAGAAGTATAGAGAACTATTAATTTTATTAAGGTATGTATAAAGCGACAAAGCAAGCTGTATGCGCCGAAATATTTGCCTGTTATTAGCGTAACTTTTTTACTGGTCTGAGATATACATGAAAACTGGTGTTGACAAACAAAAAAGGAAGCCATCTAAAAGTCATTATGCGAAGATCTACTTCGACGAAGCAACACTGATGTTTGGCTATATGCCGAATGAACACTAAGTTTCTTGTTCAAGTTTCCCTTGTGTAATTAATGGCATCTAAGCCATACCGTGTACAATATTCTTTGGTGACGTCAATTTTTAGAGATGACATAAACAATCGCTTCTGGGTGAAAACAATGAATTCGATGCTTATTGCGTACGTTGAGGTGGCAGGTTTGTGTATTGTTCCGTAAAAGGTGACGCGAAAATACCCGGCTGTGGTGATGATCGAATGGTGTAAACCTCGTACAATAGCATTGTTCGCATCAGGTTGTGTACCTTGCGAGAGAACGAAACCACACATCTCCATACCAAATACCATCAAGAGGCCACCAGATGTCTCGTGGATTCATGCGAGCTCATATTATTGTGAGGTTTTTATGCATTTTTCAGTGCAAATTTGGTATTTGATCTCACGCGATGAAGTGTAGCAAAACATTCTGCAGTAAAAGTTACCGACGTTTCCATAATGAACGAATAAATCATGTTAAGATGGATTCTCTCTCCTTTCAGTTTTGTGTTTGTGGCGCCCAGCGAGGACATATCGACGATAGATAGGGGCATCATCTCATGTTGTCGACACTCTATTTTTTTTTTCACTGTACAAGTATAAATGTGACCATCTATCAAAATATAAAGTCAGTTGTAAGTCATCTCTTTCGTCTCAAGGATCTGTTCTAGGCCCGCTGCTTTTTCTTCCATTCATCAACGACTGGCTCTTAGCACTTCGCCATACTGACTTATTCTTACACGTGGATGATACAACCACATATTTATCTCATAAAAGCATCCCTGTACTGTTACAAAAGCCCAATGTTGATGTTAAAAATGTCAGTGATTGACGCAGTGGTAACTGCCTGCACCTTAACCCCACTAATACTAAATTTGTAAAGCTTGGTTCTCTATTATTGAAAGTGCCACCCGTGGGGCTCACTATGGGGAACAAAGTAATACCTGTTACTAACACCGGCAGGTTTCTGGGTGTGACATTGGATGAGCACCTAAAATATAATCTTCATGTTCATTCAATAACGCGTAAGGTTCTTTTGGCTTACATCTAATCATTGTATCACGTAATTATATCGAAAGGCCCACTATTCGTTTGCTTTGTCGCTCTTACTTTCATAGCCATCTGTCTTACTGTGCATCTTAGGCTAATACTTTTGTCACCTCAATTTTTTAACGCCTGCAAAACCAAGCTGTACGAATAATGTCTTTCAGTCTTGTTTTATGCCCTCTAAATATTTTTCCACTCACTGAACTACTTAAAAAACAACTACCTCTATTTGTTTTTCGGCTAAAACGATGTGGGCCTTCCACCCGGCTTACTCAGATGAATTTTCGTCACCACTAACATTATAATGTTCTCTTCAAACGACAACCTGTGTCTTGCCTGTGTTCTAAACAAATTACGGGAATCTAACATACTGTTTTTTTCAGGCATATAAGTTTGGAACTTGAAACCAAACAAAATTAGATGAGCGTCATATGCACATCCATTTCAAAGCCTTCCCCAAAAATACTGCCTCGACAAATTCTGGAAGCAGGCACACTAACTTAGGGATCTGCCATTTCTATTGTTTTAATGTGATTTCTTTGTTTTTATGAATTACTCTTGCTTTTGTTTCGTAGCCACAATTTTTACATAGTTTAGCATTAATTATTTCATATTCTGCTGCTGTGTTGAATCTTATTGAGTTCACCTTGTTTTGATGAATCCATGATGCTTGTGGCATGAAGATTTCTAATATAACTTTGTGCTTTGTTTTGTTAGCCTATATTACAGTCATAAATATATATACCTTGCCGTTTTTCGTTTGTTGATCTCTTTTTTGTTCATTTCTTATTTTGATTTTTTTATCTAGCTCCTTTACAATTATATTTTTTTCATGCTACCCACGAAATTTAACATACATATGTTCTAGTGTTAAGAGGTTTCCCCGTCAGTTTTATTGCGATAGCAATTATATGGACACTCTCAGCTGTATTTCGCCGCCGGCGTCGGTGTCGATGTCATAAACCGTATATGTATACGTATCCGTATATATAAAAACGCAAGTAAGAAAAAGAATGGCCCCATATCTGCATGTTAATCTGCAAATATCGTCGAAAGATCATTGTGTTGCACGTGGTGAGAGAGAACAAAACATTTGATGTTCTACGCAAGAAATCGGCAAATGGTATTCCGGTGGCGCTGCGTTGGAGTGCCTAGAGCGTGTACAATCTCTCGCGCGCCCTTATCTCCAGGTGGGGAGGATCATACGTCTTGGCTGGCGTTTGGATTGCACTGGAGAGATCCTGTTGTAGTTACGGGGCGCACAAAGGTCACTGCAATCGTCGCACAGCCAGGCTCCGTTTGCGAAAAGGGCGCACTTTTCAGACACAGCGAAGTAACAACTGAGACGCTTATTCGCGTTCATCTGTACCTGTGGGTATGTTTTGTGCGACATTTGTGCGTTAGATACGCGAGGCACGTTTCGATCTGCTCGCCATTCTGCGCGTGACCTTCCAATTTGTTGCTATCACGTTCATTGCTTCGCCTTTTCGGCAAAGCTGTGACTTTTTTAAAATTATGAAACCTCCGAATGTAATACTTATCACTAATGATGCTACATTGAATCCAGAAAGAAGATGAATAAAATTGATTAATTGATTGACTGATTGATTGATTGATTGATTGATTGATTGTCGTGCCATCTTCATCTTGTGTCCTGCCTGAATTTCGCGCTGTGTTTCGCTCTCTGCTTTTATTCTGACTAACAGAGGAAGGTGAGTGAAATCTACCATATAAAAACGATGAACGGTGTCATCATGGCCTCCACTGAGGTCGTCAACCTCCATGGACAATGACATTTAATTGCACAGATGCGTGTGACATTCACAATCTGCCGTTGTTGTAGCTGTCACCATTTTCTTTTTAGTGATGTGTTTCAAATTGAAAAAAAATGGAGGCTGAATTTGCGTGAAAATGAACATCCCCAAATGTTGATTTTTTTCTTTTCATGGCGATGATAATGAAAACATGATGATGACCCCGCTACATGGTCGGCGTCCCCAGTCCGGGACACCGCATGACGAGGCCCCGACTCGCGCCTGTCTCACCAGAGTCCGTTGAGACTCCAGTGAGGATCAGTTGAGGAGGCCAGTCTCCCATGCCTCTCGGGAAGGGGTAAAAGAGAGGGGCAGGTGGAAATTTTACGCACATGCCCACACCATGTGAAAGATGTAGCAGGTGCGCACCGCCCATGCGTGATCAGGACGAAGTGTTTGATAATGTCATGACAGAGTAGAGTACCTGCCAGCAGGCACCTTAAAGTTCGCTCATCCGCTTTACTCAGACTCCTTTGAAACACCACTTTTTTATAGAAGGCTAATGAGATGAAAAAGCCCCTAGGCGGTCGTGCTTTCCAAGAAACAGTCATGCGCGATCTCCCGAACGATGTGATGCTACGCAGCCAACAAGCATCCGCGGTTCCTTCAACAGATTTTTCAACAACTAAAGAAACGTTTACGGGCATATGGTGGAGAAGAAACAAAACATCGCACCACGATATAACTTTGTGCGGCAGGCTTCAAACGACTCCACATTTCGGCTCATTCACTACATGTCTGCAAAAGATGACAGAAGAAACGCACCAAGCCCTTTTCGAAGAAAGCAAATAGACGGCTGCCTGTCGCGCTAATGTGGCCTAGTAAGTTTCTTGCGTTGTAAACCGGCTCTTTTTTCTCTCTCCTTCGCCGTCGAAAAAATAAAAGCGAGAAAAATATTAGCCCGAAAATGCAAGTCGTTTTGTGCGAGCGTGTAGACCAAAAGAGTTTTAAAAAAGTAAGGAAAATGAGCTCATTTTTCTGCATTCTAATGACCCGACTGTGGCGGGCTGCGTTTCAAGTTCGGAGTAGCGAAATTCCGCGGCCACCCTCAGGCGATAACGCACGCTTTCCTATAGGTTGAACGTTTTGAAAGAAGTTGAATCGGCGTTCGGGATAGCGGTTTTTTTTTTCAGAATGCCGAGTTTCTTGCACATTAAAATTCCCGAAACTCTACGGGATTTTCTGTTTGATTTGAGAGTGAACGAGGGAAGAATCGCAGTAACTGCCAAGCCGTCGCTTTCTGTGGGATTCCTTTCGCGTCAACTCCTCGGTGATCTTCCGAACGCACGGAAAACTCCTTTGATGTTTCCACGCGTTCGACAGAGCGCAGACTATACGGGCCGGTTGCTTTGAAATGCGTGCGATTCACCGGTACATCTACAGAGCGGAGCGTAGTGCTTCGGGGCATTCCGCCGCAACAAAATCATATAGAATGCTTGAACAGATTTTTCACCTTGTATATGACTTCCTTTGAAAAAGACACGAAGACTGCCATGCGTGCAGCGCCTGCAGGTGATGCCAGGGCGGATTCAGCATGTTTATTTCAAAGATGCTATGTTATAATTTGCTGCCGTGGGCCACATGCGCGTGTTTTTTTTTGTATTGTGGCTTTCTGCTGCCTGTAATACTTAGTAATTTTGTAAGTTAGATTGTTTTCTTAGTGAAGGGACAGATCAGGCTTTGGAATGCAGCCCTTTTTTTCCCTTTGAACTTTTTTTATTGTATTAACATAGGAAGTCCCACCTGCGGTTTGGGACTACCTTGGGACCTCCTCCTGCATACTTACTCACAATGTACATTTCTGATGCTAATAAAGAAACATTGAATAATTGATTGATTGATTGATTGAACCAAACCACGTGTACAATGTGTTTTCGTGTACTCGTCACGTCGTTTAATAAACTCAAGGTCTGTGGCAGAAGAAATTTCAGAAAAGGACAGAGATAAAGCATATAACTCATTCGAACGTATGTCGCACATGCTCCTCTTCTTATGTAGCGTGAAACGCCGCGGAAGCGGCTCAAACGTTTCAGTGAGTGGAACGTACCACGGCGCGTGCTGTTGTGGCACAGCTTTCGCTGGTGTGAACGCTCGCGCTGGCTGTGTGAGCGTGCACATGACGCAGAAAAAAAAATTAAAGAAACAACACTTGGATGTTAATACAGTAGAAGGCAGGGTTTCCAAAATGAACATCGGCGACAACGTTTCTTTGCACTGAAGGGAAAGCTACGAAGGTGGAGCTTCAGCACATGTAGCACTACGCGAAGTAGTCCGTTTTGGCACGCATCTCGTAGCGCTATGGAAAGTGACGGGGGCACACCATCAGCGTTTCATGTAGACGCAGACGCCACTTAGCGTTTGAGGTACAGGTGAAAAGTTAGGTCTTTCTCGCGCATTCAAAAAGTTTGACGGCAGATCCACGAGGTGAATGATGATGAGATTGGGCAAAGCTCCTGGAAGTAATATCGTTAAAATTTCTTCCGTTAATTGGCCTGGCGATATGCGCGCTTCGTCGCCGCTTCCCACTGTCGAACGTTTTCAAAATCTGCTTCGCGACGTTGACGTGCTGCCTCGGCCTCTCGTTCCCGTACGGAAGCGTCATGCCGACGCTGACGTGCCGCTGTAGCTTCTCGTTCAAGTGCGGCGGGATCTTGCCGACGCTGCCTTGCTGATGTGGCTTCTTGTTCCCGTACAGCAGGATCTTGGGGACGACGTCGCGCAGCTTCCCGGCGCGCTTCTGCCGCGCGTGCTCTCACTTCAGGGTCCTGTCAGCGAGCGCGCGCCGCCGCTGCCCTGCGCACCCGCCTTTCGGCATCCTTATCCATACGAGCACACACCGACGGCAACGAGCATCGGCAACTACAAACCTGTATCGATATGGTTTTGATAATGAAACCATCGCTTTAGAAAACACCTGGCGTCTTTCGTTAAGCAGCTGGCGTCTTTTTTTGTTTTGCTTTAGAAACATCTGGCGTCTTTTCGTTTTGCTTTTAGAAAACATATGGCGTCTTTCGTTGGTTTATTTCATCAATCAACGGCGTTTTGAACAAAAAAAATTATTGTTTAATCACGCACAGGAGAAATCTCACGAGGCAATACCTTGGAGGTAAACAATGGCTGCTGCTACTGGGAATGAGAGACAGCAGATGTCGGCTTTTAACACTTGTACTTCTACTAACGTTTCCTACTGGAACATGCCAATGGCTTCTAATGGCAAATGACAGACAGAAGAATTCGGCTTTTAGTTACGCGCACGCTGCGCACGCTGCGAATTTTTTTATTGTTCAACAACGCACAGGAGAAATCTCCCACCGGCACCACCTTGGAGGTCAAAGCGTAAGACTGGTTACAGACAACGACTGCGACTACGAGGGATGAACGGGTGCCGCTATAAAGAGCTTCGCCCCTTCAACGCAAAGTGACAACAAGTAAATTGAAGTAAATACGACTATCTCAATGGTGGGAGCGGCGTCCCAGCTCAAATAGCTCCACGTAGAAATTAAAGAGAGAACGTCGATATTTCGCGGTAAAAACACGGGCACTGTTGTGAAACTCTATTCACTGGTGGTAGGATGCACGCGAATTGGCTTTGTAGTGTTCGCTCCAATGCGAAGAAATGTTGTCGTCGAACATAGCAGAAGCGTATTGCTCTTGCTAAGTCAGGTGCAGAATAATCCCCGCTGAGATATTCAGCTAGGCGAGAGAGAAAAGAAGGCTGGCAGGTTGACCAGAGTTTGGTACACGGTTAGCTAACTAGCAATAGGGGTGGGGAAAAAGGGGTCAAAGTGAGGGTGTAGAGAGGGAGAGAAGGAGAGAAGGAGAAAGAAAAGGTAAAGAGATGAAAAAAAAAGGCACGTGCGCTCAGGAGAACACACACACACACACACACACACAACACACACACACACACACACACACACACACACACACACCCACACACACACACACACACACACACACACACACACACACACACACACACACACACACAAAAGAGAGGTGTTCTGGCTACAGCCGTTCAGAAAAGTTTGTTGATCGCAAAAAAAAAAAACGCAATAGCGCTTGCATAGCCATCTTCTGTGACGTCCCATCTTGACGATATTGCAAAACTATTTCCTGCCACAGAAGTCGATTATCTAATTTACTGAGCTTGTCGCGAAGGCATAGTCACTGCCCGATATAATGTAGGCAGTCACAAAAAATATGTCAAATGGCTGCTTCATTGTCACACAGGTCAAAAAATAATATCGCCTCTGTGCCAGTAAAAGTACCGCTCAGTTTACCGTTGCAAATGTGGCTAGTCAACGAAGTTTAACAAGCCTCTACAGATCCGTCAGCTATGTACTAAAGAAAGTATACGCATAAAATACTTTCTGGCTTAGCCAGTTGGTTTATAATCTTGCAGGACAGGCAAGCAAAGTGCTTGTGCTCATCACAGCTTGTCTCTTTTTTTAGTCGAGATCTTCAAAAGCACTGTAGCACTAAATAGATAAGAAGGCAGAAAACAAAGAAGCTGGAAAACACAAGAGTGGCTATAGGTCAAGGACTTTGCTATTTTGCAGTTCTCATTGAAATCAAAACGAAAGAAAATCAACGGCTCTATGCTCTTATCACCTTGTGCTGAAATTAGAATCATTGCATGTCGTCTTTTTTTTCGTAGGTGACACTCGTCAGCTTAAGGTAAAAAAAAACCTCAAAGAAGCCTGCCCAAATTGTGCTAACATTCATTTTACGAGCACTTAGTGGAGAAACGTTTCTATATCTGCAAAGTCCAACGGCACAAAGAAGTGAGACGTTCTTTTTTTTTTCGCAACTGGTAAATGAAGCGTCGAAGTTTGTTCGACCACTCTGAATGCCCATTTATAGAGCATAATCTGCACGAGGCGTGGTATAAAACGCGATAGGCCGAGTATGCCACTAGGACCAGGGTCTCCGAGCTTCCACTGAAGGCCAAGAAAACCAACACACTGTGAAGCTAAATTTAAAGACGATATTCTTTCTACCCATCCTGATTTCCTAGCTGCATTTATACTGGTGAACATTTTCAATTAAAAAACAAATTTAAAAAACAAATATTACGCATATTTGGTCCCCACATCAATAGAGGAACATTGAGCAATGTGTTACTAAATTTTTAAAATGCATAAATAGGTAATTCTAAAGACCACAGTACTTACTACGGGGCGCTGGCAATGCGTTGTATGACCGAGAAAATGGGTGTTGCCTACGCTTCACTAAAACTACATGAAACAAGTTTCATTTCTTCAAAATATTGCTAGATGGCAGCCATATCTGGAGCGCTGCTTACTCACAAATTCCCTTCCGCGGAACGTCAAATAGACGTGTGGCAGCTTGGGCTAGTTGGTATGACATGGCGATAGTTATAGCGCGAGAACAGAATGACGACACAGAGACCTTAGTGTTCAGAACGACGATCAGAACAGAACAACGACACAGTGTCGTTCATGTCCTTGTCTTTGTGTCGTCGTTCTGCTCTCGCGCTATAACTATCGTCATGTCGAATAGACGATCTGCGCAATTTTTTTATATTGTTCTACGCTTTGCCTCGGCATAAGTGAGGCTGCCATGGGCGGTAATTGAACCAGTAACCTTCAGCTGACCAGCGCTATGCTCTATAGCCGTGCTAGTGAGCTCAAGCAAACGGGTTACGCTATTCTGATGACATGTCTCAGGTTTCGGTGTCTGTTAACACGGCCGAGAAAAGGACACCCGATACTGAGAAATGTCACATTGCAAGAACTTTCGTTGCGTAGGATTCGGTATAGAGTTTGTGTAACGCACGAAGAAGCTTTTCGATAGCTACCAGTTTGCCGGTACCTCATGCTTGCGTACACAATACACGTATATATACAAGGACTCATTAGAGTACCCCACGATACTGTGTAATCAGAGCTGGAGAAGGCGAACCTCATTCAGGAACTGTTCTATCATCGAGACTAATTGACAAGGTGGGTATAGAGACTCCATTAGCGTTCTGACCTCGCCCTATACGCACAATGAATGTTATAAAAGCTCGATCAATGCCGGTGCTCTCAGTTAGTGCCCCTTTAATGTGACCGCCCTTAATACATTTTTACAGTGAGAGGACTAGTTGCGGGGAGTTTGTTGGATGACTTCTGACGTCCATGAGATAGCTTCAAGCTTGCATTGACAAATGTCTACTTCCTTCTTCGTCTTGGTGATGGTGACCCTTGTATACGAAGAATTAGGTCATTTACTATTGCACCTGCAAACTCAATGAGCCTTTGAGCGTATAACTAGTGGAGGAAGGAAAAAAAACATATATTTATTTCTAATTGAGGTCAAAGACTGCCAGAAGGGCGGAAAACTGATCCTAGCCCAAACGACGGAATATACTTGCAGTCGGGCTGTATCCGTGGGCGTCCGGACGACCAAGAACGGATTTTGCGGGTCAGTGCTGTTAATGTTGCCTTCCACTGGTCAGCAACGGTAGCGGTTAGAATAGGGTGTGTGCCCTGTTTGTGAGTAGACTGTCCCGGACATGCCCAGATAAAGAAAGTTAAGTCTGCAAGACGATTACAGAGAGCGCCAATAACGGGTAGCTCACATCTGGGTATGTGCTGTGGTAGAGCTATAGCTTTAGGAACGTGTTGATAATCGGTATGTACCGGACTATTTCGCGATTGATTGTCATGCCTTATTAGTTGATTGATATGTTAGGTTCAACATCGCAAAACTACCATTAGTTTATTAGACACCGTAGTGGAGGGCTCCGGAAATTCTGTCAACCTGTTTTTTTTTACGTGCACACAAATCTGAGCACACGGGCCTAGAGTATTTTCACCTCCGTCAAAAATGCAGCCGCCGCAGCCGGGATTCGATCCTGCAGCCTGCGGGTCAGCAGCTGAGTAGCTTAGCCAATGGACGACCGTAGCGGGGCATGCCTTATATGTTAACGATGACAAAAGGAACAAGAAAGACAGTACACTTGCTGCAATCGTAACTTCTTGCTGCACTTGCGAGGGTAGATATATAGGGTGTTGCAAACAAAGTGGCCATAATCACCGAATACATGAAAGTTTGGTATTTCTTGGATGCATTCACAATCACTTCATTAACCACCCGCATTCTAAGGTGCTTATGGATATCGTTTGTAATTGAGACTAGAACCGTTTAATGGAAAAACTTTTGAATTATCGGAGTTACGCGGTCAAGTCCAACGGCACATTTGAATGTCTTGATGCGTAAAAAAAAAAAAAAACACCGCAGCTATGACATATAGAAGCTGCCTCTAGTACTGATTCAGGTGTAATGCCATTTAACGAAAATTACCCATGAAACCAAGAGAGAACTGCCCATGGGCGCAACAACCAGATGACTAGAATGGCGTCACTTTTTAAGAAAACTATTACAGAGTTGTGTTTCTCGTCATGCGTGCTATAATTGCAAGCGCAGCACGCACAGCGACACAATGAAGTCGGACGATGGTTTTTATAACGATTCTTACTGAGACCCTACGTTTCAGACGAATATGGCAGTTGCACTTTTTCGCATTTTACTTTGAGCTTCATCGCTCAATTTGGGTGAAATAAGTTACTTCACAAAATACACTAAACATCACCTCAATAGCTCCATACTGCAACGTGTTTTTCACATAAGTAAGCACAATTCTCCTTTTGACATCACTGCATAAGTCAACGAATAAGTAAGTTAATAAATTAACTTTCCTAATTGCTGTGCCAAACAATATTTCTAGCCATCGTAGAATACCTGCGGCTACAGGAGTAATACTGAATGCATGGAACCAATATCAAGTTACCCTGATTTACAAAAATGTACATTGCCTATAACAACCGGTATACATGGAACATTGTTTTTAAAATGTTGGCTGTGAATGTAGCGGCTGTCTAGTATTCTTAATTGTAGCCTTAATCCTCGCTAAATGTGCCCTACCTACTCTGCAAGGCATGACGAATGAAGTTCCTTTCAATTTATCACAATGCGGGGAGCACGTACGTAAACAGTCATACATTTTCAATCAAACCGAATAATACGTGTTTATTACCACATCAAAAAATATCGACCTGTCAGTGTGGTTTCATTCCTGAAGCGTTAACATACTACGTGCTCCTATAGGCTCATCATTCAATACTTAAATAATTTCTAAAACTTTTCACACTGGGAGTCGCGTGCAGTGGCCGGGTAGATGATTTCAGGACCATGAAACAGGCTTTCACTCTTTATGAAATTCCCCACATGTTCCACGAGTCTGAAAAAAAAAACAAAGTCATGCCGTGCCAACCCGGCCGTATAGAGTACAAACAGGACAGACCTTTCTTTAGTCGTGCATGGTTGTTATAAGTATATATAAAGATGTCTGCTTCGTCACTCCATACTAAGCGCAACAAAGTTGGGTTGTAGGCATCCATATATGATTTATACTGCAATGATATTTAGCCTGAAAGCGTCAGACTCATGGACTACATGAAGATGATTTTCCTTCTCTCTGTAAAGAGATTGGTTTCCTGAATGATCAAGGGATTATTTTCAAGGAGTTGTTGTGTATGCTTGCTCGTTTTGTGTGAGAGCTTAGCGCATGTGATACATGGCGAAAACATGCTGCAGGGAAAGGGTCACTCAGGCAGAGCGATCGCACACCTGGTCTGGCAAGTTAATCTCGTCTGTAGCCACGTCATTACCATCGCCACCAGGTGCACATCAACATCATTACCATTACCGTTGCTACGGGTGCGCTCATCGATTCTGACCTACAGCACAAAATAATGTCGTCGCCCTTACTTGCTCTTCACACGTACGCGATTTCTGAGAAAACACTTTGTCCAGTACGTTCGATATTGACCTCGGCGACATTGACCTCCGATACATTAGCAGAATATGGTAACATGAGGTGGTTTGAACTAATGTAGTGAGCTTGATTTTCGATGTTCTGGGAAAGATGCACACGAGACTCCGCGTATAGGGGCAGATATCGAGTAATAATTCTGCTATGGATACGCGTTAGGTTGCCCTTAACTATGATTGCTTCGGTGCTGACATACATCAGTACTAGCAATCAAACGTGTGTTGCAGCGCCGAAGGGCACAAGGCGTTCAGCTCACAATAAGAACTATATATACATGCCGAATTTGCAATTTTGAGCAAGGGGAAACGCAACCCAAAGCTAGAGTATTACAGGTTGATAATTTTACGACCATGACTTTTGACTACCAATATAGAAGCACTGGTCGACCACAATGGTTCACTTCTACTCCTTGTTTCACATCCCCCTCTCCCGATTTGTGTAGCTTACTTTTCAAGCAGCTCTCAACGTCACTCTATGAAGCTCGGCATAACTATTTTTTCTTAGAACAATAGCTTGATTCCTTCAAGTATAAACTAAAAAAACGACTATGCTGAAGCGAATTACTGTAAAGCTTAGACGTGCGTCGTCATAGCAACGAACATGGGCAGTGTCTGTTTATTTTTTGGTGCACTACTCTCTTTCGGTCAGCCAGAGTCGTGAGATGGCAGGCCTGTGCACCTCGGTTGTTGAGCTCCCTGTAACTCGACTATCGTGCTATTAATAGTAAAACGTGACTAGTGTGTGGCCGCTTTCGCGCGTTGGCAGATTTGGAACACCACCGCGGAATGCTCTCCGTGGTAGTTGCTAATGTCACTGGAGAAGGTTGGTTTCAAGTGGGTTAAAGCAAGATACTTCGTCAGTTACGGACGAAAGTTATGATGATGCACCGGGACGCACCTTCTTCGGCCTGTTATTTTAGAGACGATAGTTTTTCTTGGTAACTCTGATGCGAAAAGTTTGGTCTGTCTGTTTGTCCATCTGTACATTTGTTTGTTTGTCCACCGTAACGATACCCCAAACGGCTAGAAAAGGTACCACAAACGGCCTACCCCATCCGCAGCACCCACCAATATTGCTCAATTATCCGCGTTTATACTAGTGCGATGGTCAATTAAAAAGAATTTATTGCGCATATCTGAGGCACCATAACAGCACATTAATATTTTTATATGTGTTTTTATACAAGAGAAGGCACACATAAGTAATTCTAAGGACCGTAGCGTTTATCACGTTCCGCTGACAGTGCAATGCGATGCTCAAAAAGGCCAGTGTTTCCAACGCTTTCGTTAGACGACACAGTGGTGGCACCTGCCCGTCACTTTGCGTTCTAGACCTTATCGCCTCCGACACTGGCACGCCTCTGTCTCCGTGGGCGCGCACGCCTTCCTTTGTTTTCGAAGATAACTGCCAGGTAGCGCTCGTGTCTAACGTGCCTCGATGGGCTCGATCGCCTTTGCTGCACGAATCGAGACTCTCTAACGCTGCATCCCCAGAGATTCACCGATTTTCTTTCGCAGAACTATCTAATAAACGTTTTGTTCACTCGCTCCAGATGCAAGACTATCGTCTTTCAACGACATTTGCAGTGAAACATGCAGATACGGGGCCCATTTTTTTCTTTTTTTGTCTCCCTGCTTCGTTCGAAAAACACATGCGCCAATTTGTCCCACGTTGGATGGTCGAGAAAAGGAATACCAGGATAGAGAAAGAATGAGCGAGAGAAAGAGACAAAAAAGGGGAAAAGACACAAAGAAATTCAGAGTTAAAGAACAATAGGGAGCATGAAAGAAGAGACAAAGGAAGGAACAGAAAGTGAGAGAGAAACAGCGAAAAAAAAAGGAGCAAGCAAAGTCAGTAAGGCAAAAATAGATAGGCAAAACGATGAAAGAGATATGAAAGAAAAAGAGAGAGTGGCAGTAAAAAGATAAAAATAAAAAACTATCACAGAAGGCCGCCAAGCTCCGCTCTTCTTCCAGGCTAGGTACCATGCCACTAGTGTGCGGCTACTTTAATATTTTATTCTCCTCATGATTTCAAAGTGAAAATATGCGCTTCCCTTAGATATGCATCTTGTCCTGTGGGTGTTATATGCGCTGTCGGCTGGTCGATATGACGTCCACGCATTCGAAAGAATTTCAATACGCGTAAAAGCAGACGCAGAAAGCCACCAGCAAATATCATCGCCCGTGCATCCATCAAACGTTTTTTTTCGAAAAACTTCTACCTTATATAACTTCTGGAAGATTGACGACATTACCTGCCGTGCTGCCGCATAAACCTATAGTTTACTTTTGCTCCACGCATTATATGAAACGGCGTGGTGCGAAACACTTGCAAGCGCGAAGACTCAGCTTTCAAGGGTACATTGACGCCCCAGCTACAATAATGTAAATGAAACGAAAGAAGAAAACATCTAGCACAGCGTTAGTCTGAAAACTTAATGCGCGAAACACCACAGCTTTCTTCATCTGGACGGTAATGACAGCAGATGTAAGAGCTCTCTAATGCTCATTTCTGACTTTTAAAAACGCGCAGATGCTGCCAGACGCTAGCCAGTAAAATACGAGAACTGATGTCGACAGACAATTGATGATACCCTGCATTTTCTGGATATGAAAACACTTGTTTGGTTGTTCAGCTGCTTCCTCTATCCAGAAAAAACTTGCGACACGGACGCGCTAATTCCTTTCGGTCGACATAACCACGAACTATGTACTCGTTAAAAGCTCGTTACAGGTACATTCACAATTAGTTAATCTTGGCGCGCGAGTGGTCGCACTTTATTTTTGCCACAATTCTCCTGAGCGTCTCTTGCATTAATACCGTAGCAAAGGATGCGGTTTAATGCCTCTCGGTAAACTCGCCGTACCCGTTCGGCGACCGGATGCTCCGGCGGCTATCGGTAGTCTTATTTCAACCGCCAGTAACAGGTACTATGGTGGCTAGAAGGGGAGGTGGCGTCAGCGCCCATGCGCCGCCGCAGGGAAAGCGATTCGTCGTTTCATGACACGGCCGCGGTAGCCGGGGTGGCGCTCCGGCCAGCTCTTCGATGCCTGTCGAAAGCGAAGCGAGGGGGTTGGCGCTGTTTCTTCCGTCGTTTGTTTACCGTTTCGCGCACGTGTTTCTTTGTGCCTTACAGGCTGAGTTCGTCGCTTTTTGTGTGACAAGTATGTCGCACAAACTTATTTCCAGTCAGTACTGAGTGCGGTGATCTAAAGCGCAATGAGCTCTGGCGTGAAACGGAAAGCGTCGCAGACGCACTGCTTCGCGCCCGGCTGTTCTTCGGGCTACGTCTCTGCGAGGAAGTCCGGTCGGCAAGTGTCGTTGTTTTCTGTGCCCAAAGACCCTGAACGCTTCAAAGCCTGGCAGCGAGCAGTGCCACGTGCGGACAAACCACTGGAAGCAACCTCAGTTCTCTGTGAGCTGCATTTCGACGAACAGTACCTCGTGCGGTTTTTCACCCACACTATCAACGGTGAGACAGTGCGAATTCCTCGTGACCGACCTAAGCTTACGGATAATGCAATCCCCACCGTTTATCCGAACGTCCCTGCGTATTTATCGAAGAAACCGCCCCAGAAAAGAACGTCGAGGACGTCTACGGGGGGCCTACCTGCAAAGATTCCGCGGTGTGAAGGAAGCGCCTCTGTGCACGACAACGCTGCCGACTCCCATGAAGACGGAAGCTTTTCCAACTCTCCAACCGCGCTTGATATCGCGAGTTGTGAACCACCAAGTGCCTATTGGGCGAAGCACAGGATCGCTGGGGCGGACAGTGCTACAGCATTCACAGTTTGTGCCATGAATAACGGTAACCTCGCCTTAGGAAAAGTCGTTCTCTTCACTGCAAACGAGTGCAGCGTTCAAGCGAAAGTTTCCGTTCAAGCCACGGCAGTTGGCTAAGTTGACCGTCGTGAGCTGCCCCGACCACAACACGGAACTCACAAACAAGGTCATCAAATTCTACGTCCTCACCAGGCTGCATTTTCTTGTGAAAACTCAAAATGCCAGCCAAGGTGACAAGCGTAAGAAGATGAAGATGCTAAAATTAAGAAGAGTGCTGTGAATTGAGTGGATTAGTTGCTTTTCCTCACTCTACTTTCAATGCAGCCTTTGTATGAGTTGTGTAAATATGTTCAAAAGTGATCACCATAGTTGAAAATGTATGAACATGACTGACTTTTTTTTTTGTCGTTGAGATGAATTGGTGCCGTACTCAAATGCAAACGTTTTTATTGTATTTGTGCATGTTTTCAATGAAGTGAAGCGCTTTTACCTTTTCCCCCGATACGCATGACCGATGCAATGCCGTTCGGGATTGCATCGGTCATGCGTATCGGAACTGAACACTTCGACGTGCTCAGTACGAGTTCCGAAGTATATGCCACTTAAGGCCACTTGCGTGCTTAGTAAAATTAGACTTGCGCGTGCGGCGAACTTCTAATTTGCGCTTCCGCCGCGCGCCCAGCCGTAGAGCGAGCGGCCGAGCGCGCATCGAACTACGACAAGCAGCGCCACCGTGCGCCAGGCATAAAACGGCGCATCGCTTTTGACCGGCCCTTGGCGTCACCTCCCCCTTCTAGCCACCATACAGGTACAATGCACCTGATGCTAATGATGATTGCAGCGTTCGCCAACCTGACAGTTCTGCACTTCCCACACACTTATTAGCAGGACATGAAAAGTACGATCAGAGTCAACCAGTATGTCAAGATTGGTTACTATGTGTTGTGCGAATGTGTAATTAGGGTGACTTTGAGAGCATCGTATACAAGAATAGTACCGTAGTTCCTTCCGCTCTTTGCCTTCACCTTCCCCTTTCCACATTAACGCAACATACTGTATAGTCAGCCAAGACTAAAGCTTACATGAACACAAAACACATGGGAACCAACTGTACAGACAAACATCCCTACACACCAAGTACACTGACGCAGAACACTTATGTGGACACGAACTCCAGTGACAGCAAAAAGTGATACGCCCAACGTACCGATTGCCTGAATCTTCTTTTAGATGTTATCCAAGCATAAAACGTACTGGGAAACATGGAAACGTTCTTTGAAACGCGCCAATCACTCCATAATAGTGCACTAGAAGTTTTAAAATACTATGTCCACTTAGGAGAGGCAATGGCCGCGGAGCTGAACCACGAAGTTGAAGTAACTAGAAGAATAAGAATGGAGTGGAGCACATTTGGCAAGCACTCTCAATTCGTGACAGGTAGGTTGTCACTATCCCTCAAGAGGAAGGTATATAATAGCTGCATCTTGCCGGTACTTATCTACGGAGCAGACACCTGGAGGCATACAAATGTGGTTCAGCTTAAATTGAAGACGACGCAGCGAGCAATAGAAAGAAAATGGTAGGTGTAACCTTAAGAGACAAGAAAAGAGCAGAATGGATTAGGGAACGAACAGGGGGTTAAGGATATCATAGTTGAACTGAAGAAGAGGAAATGGACATGGGCCGGACATGTAGCGCGTAGACAGGATAACCGTTGGTCATTAAGGGTAACTAACTGTATTCCCAGAGAAGGCAAGCGGGTTAGGGGGAGACAGAAAGTTAGGTGGGCAGATGAGAATAAGAAGTTTGCCGGTATAAAATGGCAACAGCAGCAAGCGCAGGAGCGAGTTGACTGGCGGAACATGGGAGAGGCCTTTGTCCTGCAGTGGACGTAGTCATGATGATGATGGTGTTGATGATGATGAAACACCCCACAATGCACAGTGAAGGCGGTCCCTGGTGCGGTGACAAGGCCACTGTCACCCACACAACGTGGCGTTGCCAGAACAAGCAAACCAATAATGACTCGCCGTAAATAGCCCACGAATTTCCCGCAAGAGAGCTGTGGAAACTTCGCTAGCCAGCGAGTATCTGGGGTCGGAGCTAGCGCTCCTCGACTAGGCAAAGCAGGCCGCTCAAGCTAGTGGAGCCCTAGAATAGAGGCTCATCTTTCATTTGTTAAATGAAACTGAAAATGGAGAAGTTTCTCTTGATATTTTAAAGAAACCTTTGTTTGAGTATTCGGAAGACAGAAAGTGCACATATGGAAGAGACTGGAATAAAACATAAATGTGTAAATGCTCATGTCCACCCTCCATATACACAAAAAAAAACAAGACAGGCTAGTCATTCAAGGTCTTAAGCTTTTAAATTTGTCGCGCTTTACTCAATTTTCGATGGAAGTTTTTCGTGTTTGCGTTACTTCACAAAATGAGCTTACAGAGCGTTAGCTATTTCCCCACAAGATGAAACTAAGATGTTATGTCGTTCCTTCTAGCGACGCTTTGATGTGTCCCACAATCCATGCGAACAATATTGCCAGAAATCGTTTTACGTTCTGTTCACAAAGCAGAGCACCCGCTTTTCAATAATGTACCCCTAGTAAGCATAGCGTTTTCCAGTCCCAGTGTATGTCTTAATTCATTCTTCCGCTTCCGCGTTTCTTTGTAGACAGTACGCAGACAATCCTTGGAATATATCTATGGCGCTTCAGACTCATGCATTGGCGGTATTTTCATGCGGGTGCCTACAGCGCTCAACAGGAAGTGCTGGAGCCCCCATCCCCCCAAACAGAAAACAATGAAAATGATGCAACAAGCGTCTAGACGAAATTTCCGGAAGTTTTATGGATTGCACAAACTGCCAGAACGATGTTATACGTCTTGCACAAGACGTATATGAAGCGAAAATTTAGGTGAGTCTGCATCTATACTTTCTTAAACGGTATCACTAGCTGCGACTCCGTGCCAGAGGGCGAAATTACAGTGATGTCCTCCTATAGGACGTTCTATAGCCTTGCAATGCAGAAAGGTCGTGTATACTGATACGTCGTGCTTGGTTGATTATTGAGAAATGGGACGATGGGTCTTGCTAAACTGTAACGCTTAACCTACGTCACCAGTATATTATATTTGTAATGGGCCCAACTTTGAGGGCGGGTGGGGACACTGATTGGCCATGGATGAAGCTAGCGTTTAATGACAATGTTGCTATTTATCTTGAAGCAGTGCTCTCTTCCATCTATGCACCCCACATGATAAAGTCTGCCCTAAAGATTACAAAGGGACGAGGTCACCGCATTCCAACAAAAAAGGAGGAACAGCGGGAGGACCAAAGAACAGACGGAAAGATGGGAGGGGGGGGGGTTAATAGCTTTGAGACTACCTGGGTACCCTGCCCTTGGGAATGTGAGATAGTCTATAATGACCTGCGAACAACGAATTCGTCTGTATTAAAGATTTAACGGAGACCGCTTGACAGTTTCGTTCAACTAAAACGTTTTGCGACAATCTTCAGCACATCGAACAAAGTCTTCGTTCTAAGTGGGTACCGTCACTCTTCGGTCCGCTCATTACATGGTACATTAACATCACGAATCTTGACGCAATTTCATTATCGTAACTAGACTTTTCAGCTTTTGGTTTCAAAGAAGAGGACATGTTTTGACGAGTGCCTTTTTACACAACTCTACTTGGGTTCATTATCGTACACGTTTTGGAACGATATACATCTGGTTTGAGCCAACGAGCAGAGGCTAGCCTTTCTACCTTGGTAGTAAATTTTTTTGTAAAAGTAGTGTTTAGGAAAAAAATACACCAGCTATACCCTATGATTGACATCTGAATAGTGAAGCTCAGGCTCCCTTCATTAGTCGATTGCCTTTCTGTTGCCGGCGTCGTATGCCTCGTCCTATGACGGACGGGTAGTTCTGGCTATTCTAGAAGAGCAACACCCGAAGAACGGAACCCTTCCTTTTTACTGTACCATGCACATCACCGACGTGCTTCTCACAAAGAGGTGATTTCTGGTGCACTTACCGCCGAGCCTCATCCTCATTCTCAGTATACTTAAGTTATTGAGTGCTCCTTTCCGCTGAGCCTGAAACAGGCCACCTTGGCGCGGATCTCATCTAATCGCCCTTTTCGCCGAGCCTCATCCTAGCCCCTGCTAGCGCAATCCCCATTGGTTCCACCTTAAAAAAAAACTTCAGTCTTGCAAGCATCTATTTTCTTCCTTTCCTACAGACCCCTCTCGGCATAGTGCAGCCTTACCACTTCCTAGCTATCCTAACTTTTGCTTTGTCACAAGGCCACGTGACCGGCGTTACACCACTGGTGAAGGGTCGACTATAAACAGCTTTACTGTTACAAATCGTCACTATACTTTTGACTTGTTATTGAATCTCACGCTCCTTCTTGAGCAGCTGGGAGGCATTTGGCAACTTTCACACATGCCGTCAGACGCAAGACGATTAAAAGGTGAGTGATGAGCGAATAGATAAAAACAGACATTGGAAGCGAGATTAGAGTCTTCCACAGATTTATCCAGGCATTCTACACGGATGATGAAAAAAAGTAGACAAAATCTAGGCTTCGGCTTCCAGCTTCTTCACGCCTGACGTAGTACGTCAACAACAGGCGATCGATCGATCCAGGTAACGGAAGGGTGAGAGGGGTAACGCCGGCGAGACAGGCAATCGCAGGTGTACTGACCTTGCGTGAACCTGCGAAGCTCGCGGAGCCAAGGCCCCGTGTATCTACTAAAACACACCGAAGACGCTTCTCGAGTGAACAGAAACACAAGGAAAGAGGAGAAGCAAAGTGAAAACACAGACACAGCCAAGGAAAGACGCACTACAGGTAACTGAGACGATGTAGCTGACGTCAGCGCATTCCCTTGTATCTTTGCCTCTTCACCGGCTCCTTGGTGTCAACGTCCTGTCGTTGTGTCTTTTCACGTTGGCCCTTTTCGGCGTGTGGGTGGCTCGAGCGCGTGCCCAAGATTATGTTAGAGATGACTGCAATAGCGAAGAAGAAAACAAGAATAGTACAGCAAAAAACGTCAAAACAAAGTAGAAGAGAATGACGAAAGTGGATGTTTTCCACAAATACTTGTTTCCGGGGGTTTTTTAGCCGTTTTATAATATGCTAACTTTACCATTTCCACGCCTTGCTACTCAATAAGTAAAAAAAAAGGAAGACAGAATAAAAAAACAGAAAAAAAGAAACATAGTAAAAAGAAAGGAGAAAAGAAAAGAACAAAAAACAAAGAAACGTGAAAAGAGAGGGAAAACCAAATATGTAAATAAAGAAAGCAAAAAAAGACAGAAGAAAAGAATCAAAGAGGGGGAAAATATATTAGAAAGTAAATAAAGAAAGACAGAAAGAAAGAAAAAGAAAGAAAGAGAAAGGAAGGTGTGAGGCATGCATGCGCCGAGCTTCGCTTGCTCTCTTCATCCAGATATTGCAAGAACCCCTGAAATTGATTCCCTTTCTTTGAGGTGATGTTATCCATCTCTTTCTTCTGTATTCCTTTCTTTCTAGAATTTCACAGAATGCTTTGGGTGGTTAACGTTTTAACTTTGTATAGAGGTCTATTTGTTCCAAGAACGCCGTGCGCGTTTTAGTAAATGTCAGTTGTGCATTTCGTCATGGATGGATTAGGCCAATATCCATGTTCCAATTCATAGGCTGGTGAATCCACGAATTCTAACATACTGTCAAGAACAACGCTTTTCGTTTTATCACTGCTACCCACCAACGTTCGTAACTTCGAGAAATTATGAAACGACCATGTCGCACGATTCCGATTTTCCCTGTAATGCCATGCTCGCCTTGAACACCCCGCAGTAATGGGAGAACTCGCAGTGATTTTCCTTAACTACGGTTTCCTTAACGTCTACCTGAATCAATGTCAGCAAGTACTCCTTCAATTGGCCGTCATCTAAAGAAGGCCACAGACACCACGGGTCTAACCCGCGTCCAGGAACTCAGCTGAGCGGCACTTTAGCCTTTAACCTACTATGGCGTGTCACAAACTTCGCCAAGTTCTTCACTAACAAGCAGCGCGTGATCTGAAAACGACCAGAGAAGGAAACAAACGCAAATGTAGTTGCCTCAATATCCCCTTTTCCGCTGCTGCACTGTTTCTCGAAGATGAATTACCAACTAGCCAGCTGCCTAAGCAGCTGGCTTACTGAGTAGCATGTGTACAACGAAGCTCGACCAAAGGGACTCGGAAGTGACCTTGTCGCGTCAGCGGTCCTTTCCGCAAACTGACAAGAGTTCTCCGGTCTCTTGGGAGGAACAGAGAGAACCTCCAAGACGCGTCGCTGTCGTCGCATCGTATACAACTCGCTCCGCGCCTGCAGCCGCCGCCAAGAAGAAAGCGCTCACCGGCGGCAGATGAATGCCTATGACCACTGAGTGCCTCCCGCCAGCCAACAAGCGATGAAGCCCTGCGGGCACGGCGCCGAATGAAAAGCACCCACACGTGGAGGCACTGACCTTGCCATTGTGATATACGAGAGAAAGCGATACGGTCGAAACAATACCGCCACCAGTTCCGCTCAATACTTCCCGGTTCCCCTTGTCCTGCGGGCTCTCTCACACCTGCATTATCATTCTGTGCTCATCGTTCCCCCCCGGGAGAATTCCAACTCCGAGTCACTACCAATCTCGTAACAAGATACGGGTGATAGCGGGAGAGCGGTGGAATGGGGGTAGAAGTACAAGAACCCACTGTCACGCTTTGTCGTGTCGCTAAACGGAGGCGTGTCGAGATGGCTCAGTGTCGAGGCGGCGGGCCTGCCATAAAAAAAATTGTCTTCAATGGGTTGGATCAGTCTGCGGGCTTGGTGCAAACGTGAAGATTGATTGAGAAAATTGGAATGCCTGGAGCTCCACAATACTCTAGCTTGGTCGTTTGATTGCTCGATTCCGCGCAAATGCGTGTAGTTTAATGCTCCTTCAGCCTATGAAATTGCTTTGAATAAACCGAGAACTCAATTACGTTTGTAGAGACAAGAAGTTTCATCACCAGGGTTTATAACAAGTATACTATTACTTGAGCGAGGTCACAAGATAGGTTTGATTGATTGATATGTGGGGTTTACCGTCCCAAAACCACAATATGATTATGAGAGACGCCGTAGTGGAGGGCTCCGAAAATTTCGACCACCTGGGGTTCTTTAACGTGCACCAGAAATATGACCACACGGGCCTACAACATTTCCGCCTCCATCGGAAATGCAGCCGCCGCAGCCGGGATTTGAACCCGCGACCTGCGAGTCAGCAGCCGAGTACCTTAGCCACTAGACCACCGCGGCGGTGCGATACAATCACCTTTCGTGGTGTAGGCGGCGAGTGGCTTAATCCTCTTATGGACTAGAAATCCATTGGGACATTCTCGCGCACAAGATAGGCTGCGGGCATCATTGAGTTTCAGCTGATGGCGGGTGAGCAGAGGTGGCTCGGCATGCTAGAAGGTAAGTTACAAGGAAATGGTTTGTGTTAGATTAACCTTTCTGCACATTAAAATTACTTTCTCTCTTTCTCTCTCATCAATGCGAAACACATCAACTGAGACGAAAAATACGAAGGCGAACTTCACCGTGCAATGGCATTTGTGGAATGTTTATAGTACTTCTAAGCTTCTTGCAATTGAAGTAAGCAGAAATTGGTTATGGAGTAGCCAGAATGCCTCCGAAGGCCTGTCTATGTCTGTGTTTATGATTTCATTTTGATATTATACCCACGTAACAAAGAAAACAAGTCAAAGTTACTCAATTACCCAGCCAATGCACAGAGTTTTCTTGTTGACTTTTTGTTCCGCAAGAAACGAAACACTAATGTCTCCCCACGTTTGTAAATATTCCAACTTGACTTACTTGTTTTATTTTCTTCTTATGGCTGTTTTCGAGAGGAGGATGAGGTCTGCTGTATGTTTGTGTTCTGCTGTATCTTTGCATCATAAGCACTTGTCTAAGACCATCAACATTCCTTGCCTGTGGCGGCTCAATGTTGGCAGACAAACACCACGAGGAAACGAGGCTGCACAACAACAGCACTGTCGCACATTAACCTTGGATCTGCTATAGCCACTGATGGTTTCGACACACGTACTGAGTCGCCAGTAGCCGGCACCGTATTGGGCAACAGACGTCATTCTCTGTGGCCCTCGGCATTACAGAGCACTCACTCGGCTTGTCCACTTCCGCTGCCAGCACAGACTTCCGGCCCGAGAAAGCTGTCTTGCCTTCTCGAGCCGCACACTGCATGCAGCGCGCACAAAAGTGCAAGAGACAACGATGAAGGGGGTACGGAAGTACGCAACAACACAGAAAGGGTCACCAGTACCGGAAGGTCTTTTCCGGTTGACTTGGTTGCGCGTAAGTGCTGATTACAGATAGACTTCTCTCCTCAGCCGAACTCTTGACGTCATTATTTATATTACTTCATGCGATGTGGTTATTATGTTAAAAAATTTTTTATCTTAGTTTCATTTCGATGAACATGGTAGTCACCAGGATTGCCACTAGTGGCTGCTTTCAGCCAAATCGGTGAATTCGAAATGCCCATGGCGATCTGAAATTATGATTGGCGAGATGACAAATTTTCGGCAAATTTTGACTTAGATCGGGATTGAGTTATACATTCTATACTCATTGTCTTCAAAAGAAATGGGCGACAATATTTTTTCTATTTTTTGTAGTTTTGCACCCCCCAGCAGAAGGCAAATTTTACGTGCAATTTGTCTTTCTTGTTTCTCGTTTGTATTTCCTAATTCAACTTGATCCTTCAGGCACTGGCGTTTTGGTGCGTCCGCCAGCAACCTTCCAGCAATTTAATTCAGTGAACTGTGATGCGTGCCGCGAGGCTACGGTGTTATGCTACGTTTTTAGGTGCTTTAAGAGCTTTAGACATCTTCGAAGTTTCGCGTCTAAAGTGTCTAATTGACGGTTAGGCCGCGTGTTACGATCGCAGCTTGACCTGCCACGACTACTTTGTCGACTTCGTTGCTGCTTTAGTACCCCCTGTACCCCCTGATTATGTCCATTCACTTTAAATTTGTTATCAACATACCTTTCGGGTGGGCGAAGACGTCGCGCTTCTTTGGGAAGCCTTCAGAAGCCACAGTGATTGATTGATTGATTGATTGATTTGTGGGGTTTAACGTCCCAAAACCACTATATGATTATGAGAGACGCCGTAGTGGAGGGCTCCGGAAATTTCGACCACCTGGGGTTCTTTAACGTGCGCCCAAATCTGAGTACACGGGCCTACAACATTTCCGCCTCCATCGAAAATGCAGCCGCCACAGCCGGGATTTGATCCCGCGACCTTCGGGTCAGCAGCCGAGTACCTTAGCCACTAGACCACCGTGGCGGGGCTCAGAAGTCACAGTGAGGCAACTGTATAGCGTAGTCATGAACACACAAAAAAGCCTGGTGCGGAAATTCTCATGGTCACGCAGTGCTTTTGAATTTACTTCCGTCGTTATGTAATTCAGTTGTTCGATTATCAGACTCATCATTCCACTGCAGCTAAACTCTCCTAATATGAAGGAAGGGTATGCATGGTGCACTCCTGTTGTAGTGACTGCTTCATCGTGTATTTTCTATACAAGTGAAAGCATCAAAAATTTTTTTATGAGGCGCTAGCATATTTACTCAGTG
This sequence comes from Rhipicephalus microplus, assembly GCF_043290135.1. Lineage (NCBI taxonomy): Eukaryota > Metazoa > Arthropoda > Arachnida > Ixodida > Ixodidae > Rhipicephalus > Rhipicephalus microplus. Next base: position 41,876,281 of record NC_134707.1, read on the forward strand.
ATAAATAAGGAACATTAATCAATTGTGAACGAGTGGTCAAGACACGCAGCCACAAGCTTCTGGATCTTGTTCAATACATGTGCTCCAAATAAATTTCATTATTTGAACAAACGACACCTCTGGCGTCGCAGCTTGCATGCAATGCTGAATCAGCAACTACTGTTTCCGCATTACTTTGCTCGGTGATTTTCTGTCAACGTATGTGCAGCATATAAACAACAACAATCCAAAGAATTATTAGAAATACAAAATATACAATCATTTATACTACATGTATTATATGTGTTGTGGCGATACTAACATATCTCCCAACAAACTCGCAACTGCAAGCACACTTAACGATGAATTTATTTCTGACAGTGACATTTAAACTCTTATCTGACATTCAGCCTTCTAATCTGCGTAAAGAGGAGAGGAAACATTATGAATATATATTTTATTAATGCGATAACGTGTTTTCTTGAGTACTTGGTTTGACAGAAAAGCTTACTCGCAGGTATTTAAATATAAACACCAAATATCCTAACTAGAATTTGAAACTGTCACTATGCCATTAACCACTCTGCTTACATCTATTCGGGCATATGTTTATATTGCAATTACTAATACTGCTGGCCGCTGCATGCAGTATTTCCACCTGCACGTATATTTTAACGGTTCCCCACGATCCCATGTGCGCTCAAGAATAAATAAATTGCCACTACTTAAGCTAACTTGGGCAAATGGGCCTTAAGGGTATACGGGACGGACGGACGAACGGACGGATCGACCGACCGACCGACCGACCGACCGACCGACCGACCGACCGACCGACCGACAGACAGACAGACAGACAGACAGACAGACAGACAGACAGACAGACAGACAGACAGACAGACAGACAGACAGACAGGCAGGCAGAAAGATAGATAGATAGATAGATAGATAGATAGATAGATAGATAGATAGATAGATAGATAGATAGATAGATAGATAGATAGATAGGGATATAAGCGAGGTGATTTACGGGTATTTCTGGTCGATTTGAGACGATGCTTGCGCTATTGCGACAAAATTAAGACTGCATGGCAGTAGTGTTGCGAGAACTGAGCCGTGGCACCAAGGCGCGCCCGTGCACAAAAGAAGTGAAACTGTACGGAAAAGGTGCGTGCAAGAACACTGGCACAAGCTAATAAAATGCCTTGTCCCCTACCCTGAGTGCTTACGCATTGCGAAATACCAATCCGCCTTACATCGACGCGCCTTTCGGTACTGCCGGCGCTAATGTTTATGTCAGCAGCGGGACTAACGGTATTAGCAAGCCGTGGACGATGGGTGTTCATAGGCGTAGAGGAAGCTGGCGTCGGGCGAGGTGCAGAAATCAACGCATATTTGAGCTAGGTCCAACCAAGTGCAGGGTCGTATATGATAATTTTCTTGAGAAGTACGGACTACTTGGCGAGTTGGTAATTCATGGTAACTGAGTTGCACAAAAAACATTCAAGTACAAAAGGAAGACACCTGGACGCAGCGCACTAGCGTCTTATTTTTGTATTTCAACTTTTTCGCACGACTCAGTCAAGATAATTTTCTTCTTACGTTAATCTCTCTAAAGCTTCGAGTGTGCGGCTAGCGCACCGGTAGCGTTGCTTACGCCGAAGTGCGAGCTTTCATCAAGGACGGTGTTCAGATGGCATCGACAGGTGGGGAATTATACCGGGAATCGTAACGAAGCGCTAAGCGCTCGGGCAGGTGAACAATGCAGCATCTGTTAATCCGTTGAGGACTATCGCGGTGAAAGCTTTGACATACGAGAATTCCGCAGCGCCAGCAAAATTAAAGCAGATTATTTTATGACTGATACGTTATTATTATTAATATTATTATTATTATTATTATTATTATTATTATTATTTGATGCTTATCCACGGTATTATAACCTACCTTAACCGATCAGCTACACTATTTTTTTTAAATTGAGTATAAGATAACAAGAGAGCACGAACTAAGAGAGAGTATAGCCAGGCGGAGTGCGTGACTGTTTCTTGTACTTTTCTGGCACTACTTAACCATCTACATCGACTGCGCAGACGCGAACGTGCGCCGGTAGCACTACAATACCTCTTCCGTTTCTTCCCTCGACTCAACACTGCTAATTCCCATTCCCAAAGCTGAGGTTAGCCAGCAGGATCGGTGTCTGGCTAACCTCCCTGCCTTATCCCCTTTCCTGTCCTTCCTTCCTCAACCGTCCACAGCGTACAAAGTCATCGTAATGCTTTTGTTTTTCATTTCGATGTTCTTTCTATCTCACATCACTTCTTTCCTTGAGAGCCTTGCGCTGTGTTACCCTATGGTGGCGCGCTGTACGAATCCTTTTCTCCTCGTGTTTTTCCATGCCTACTGTTATGCCAGCGAGTCCTCGTCAAACGTCCGTGCCTCTGAAAAAGGCAATCTGGGTCAAGGCCAGCCCGCAGTCCGCCTGGCGCGAACAACTCAACGGAGTGAACACGCGCGGCGCCTCTCTGGCCCACGTGCATTGAGTCAGCGGCGCACGTGACAGCGAGCCGGCGTCCTCGTGTCTGGTGGTCTGACGCATGGCGCGGCGACCCCATTGGAGGAATCTGCCCTGACGACCAGCGGCGCTTCTGATTGGACATTTTGGTTGGACCCGGTGCAAATAAAAGAAGCCCTGCGGCGTGTCGCGATCGGCAGTCCTATGAGAGAGGAGTCCCCATGTCGGAGAGCCGACATGTGTGTGAGTCAGCGGTCTTAGGCGAAAAGTTGACCTATGTATTAGAGAGGAGAGCTCGGCTCTTCGAGTCTCTGTTGGCCCCAGTGCCGAAATTGTAACGCCTCTGTATATATGCTGTACATAAACCTTGTTTAACTCACCGTCGTCTCGTCCGCTCGTCTTATCAGCTCCGCGCAGAAGCAGTCGCGGGCTGAGAAACATACGCTACCAAACGGCTGGTGACCTTCCCGGCGGAGTTGAAAGCAGTGGCGCCTTCGGGGCCGTGTTGGCGTCGCCGTCTTTCGCAACAGTGGTGGCTTCGGCGGGATCGGTCCGTCTTTCGCAACAGTGGTTGGCAGCTGCGGGATCGGCCGGCGTCAGCGACATCGATGCGGTGAGTGCCTGATGTTTTCCCCTCAGTTCACCAGACTACTCTAGCTCAGGTTGTAGTAGTTTAGAGAAGGGCTGTGTGAAGCATTGAAGTGAGCTTTGATCGTTTCAAGCCAAGTCGAAGCGCTTTGAAACCAAAGTTAATGCGGAGGGGGTAAACACGGGAGTGTGAAAAATTGCTTGCGCGTCTTGCTAGTTGACTTATAGTGGGTACGGCAAGTAAATTGTTAACAGGGGCAAACAGCAAGAGGCTAGTGTGAACGATGGAGAACCTTAAAGTGAAGGAACTCATCGAAATTTGTGAGGAACTCGGCATTACTTTGGGCCGTGCGAAACGAAAGCAAGCGATCCTTGAGATCATGAAGGATGAGGGAGTGTCGGCTGAGGAAGTCGATGAGGCCTGCGTGGATATTAAAGCACGCCGCGAGGAGGCTGAAAGGCGAGAAGCTCGCGAACGTGAAGAAGTTGAAAGGCGCGAACGTCGCGAGCGCGAGGAGGCCGAGAGGCAAGAGCGCCTAGAGTTGAAACGATTAGAATTGGCAATCCTACAGTGTTCGCAGGCGCCTAGCGTAGCTTCTCCGACGATTCAGGTCAGCGGTTTTAGAATTCGGGACCAACTGCCACCGTTCGTAGTAGGCGAGGACATGGCGAAGTATCTCGTCAAGTTCGAACACGTCTGTGAGCGAAACGCTTTGGAGCGGTCTCTTTGGGCGCGGAACCTGTTAGCTCTTCTTCCCGGCGAAGTGTCCGACGCGATAACTTGCTTGTCGAGGGAAGCGTTTGAGAGCTATGACGAGGTTAAGAAAGTGCTCTTGAGACGTTATAAGTTGTCACCCGAGGCTTTCAGGCAAAGGTTCCGGTATGCTGAAAAAGGGAATGAGTCACACGTTGACTTCGCGTTTCGTCTTAAGGCCGATTTAATTGAATGGCTCAAGGGCGAAGGTGTTTATGACGACCGCGATAAAGTGGTGGAATGCGTTGCATTGGAGCAATTCTACCGCTGCATCGAGGATAATGTCAGACTTTGGCTGCAGGACAGACTTGGTGAAGTACAGCTAAACAAGGCAGCAGAGTTAGCTGAGGAGTATTATACTCGCCGAAAGTTGCATAGCAGGGCAGTGCGCGTTGAAAAGGATGAAAGAAAAGAGGGCTTTTCAAAGAAACCTGATCAACGGAAACCCGCTCCGCACCGTAATTTCAAAAAGGACCCGTCTCTTACGAAGGACACTGTAGAGGAAGGGAAAACAGAAGCGGAAAAATCGAGTGAGGTTTCTAAACAACGCACTGATACCACACGGGCATTTGAATCACGGAAGCCACTAATCTGCTACAACTGCAAAAAGGAAGGGCACATCGCGAGAAACTGTCAGGAAAAGTTTGCTTTCGCAACGATCCGAGAATCAGAAAAAAACATTTGATTGTTGGAGCCGTATCTCCAAGAAATTAGGGTGAATGAGAAAACGTGCCGAGCACTTAGAGACTCAGCGGCAACCATGGACGTTGTCCATCCTTCATTGGTGTCTCCGGATGACTTCACAGGAGAATGCGCGTGGATCAGGCAGGTCGCCGAGGAGCAGAGTGTTCGCTTACCAATCGCCACGGTTGTCATTAAAGGCCCGTTCGGTGAGCTTCGCACCGAAGCGGCTGTGTCTGCCACGCTAAATGATCGTTTTCCTTATCTTTTCTCCAACAACTCAGAGCAGCTTCTCAAAGAGCAGGGCAAATCGTTCTTCCCCAACTTAGCGTGCATGGCTCTCACGCGATCGCAAGCGCGGAAGCTATCGCGGCAGCTTGATCTGGTTCAATGCGGTGAACTCTCAAGTGACCTTGTCGGCGGGTCGACGGAACCCCAGAAAGGAGAGTTTCCGCATGAGTCATGTGAGCAGTCACGCGAGCGGCCCGTCGCCGAACCGATCGGCGCGGTTTCCGTAGAAAGGGGAGACGTCATGGCGCCATTGAGTCAGAGCGAGAGGGTTGCAACGCTCTCGCCTGTAGCGGAAAGTTGGAGCGAGCTGCCGAGAGTTGATCGAGAGACGCTCATTCGAGAGCAGCGTGAGGATCTCTCGATGGAAGCGCTAGTGGAAAGCCAAATTGAAGCGCTAGTGGAAAGCCAGGAAAACGCGGCAAAAGTGCTGTCGAAGGAGCACTACGAGGAATCGGTGAAGAAGCGTGTTTTTGAAGTTGATAATCAGGTAATGCTGCTGCAGCCGTCCAAAAGGAACAAGCTTGAGGTTGATTGGGAAGGGCCCGCCACAGTATTATCGAAGCCTTGCGATTCAAATTATGAAGTGAAATTAGGAAGGTGGCCGGACAAAATATACAACTTGATGAAACCATACGTTCAACATCAAGCGGTCGTAAATCTGTTGAAGAATGCTTCAGAGGAAGAGGAAGCAGAAATTTTGAGTTCTAGTGAGGTAATTGAAGGGGGATCGAAAGTAATCCGGGAGCAGATAAACCTAGAGCCTAGCTTAAGTGAAGGAGGACCTGAGAAAGAGGACCTGAAAAAGATTGGTTCCGAGTTTGAAGACGTGTTTTCGGACCGCCCCGGAAACACGAGGGTGATCGAACACGATATCGAGCTAAGCGGTGAGGAGTCAATCCGTAGCAAGCCGTATCGTTGTTTCCCTGTGCAACGTCGAAAGTGTGAGCCGCTCTTGGTGCCGCATAGGTATCGTCGCCTAAAAGTGGCCGGTTACTGAAGTGGAGCATGTTGCTCCACAGCGCAACTTTGACGTTCGCTATCAAAAAAAAGGGGAAAGCTAAACGCTAATGCAGGTGCATTGAGCAGTGCGTTCCAGCTAGTAACTTCTCAACCTTTTGGTTTCTCGCTGGCGATTCGGGGCAAAATTTTGACCTCATCACGACCTGGGCTGAGCGCTCTCGTTCAGAGTGATGTCAAGGGGCCAACTTTATGTGGTATTCTAATTCGTTGCGTTGTTGTAATTGTGAAAAATTCAAGTTCTTACTTTAGGAGTCTTGTGTCCCACATGTGCCTCTTGATGTAGAGGGAACAAAATTCCGATAGACACGTAGATAGGTATATGTTGTACTATACTTTGTCTGGTGTTCTGTCGGGTGACCGAGGGCACTTGCTTGTGTCGTGTGTTGTCTGTTGTCGAACCGTTCTTAGCAAGTTGCAGAACCATCGACAAGTGCTGAAACCGAAGATGGTCAGAAGAGACGAGTGAAGCTGGTCGACAAGTTGTGGCGATAAGCCAGTGGAGCTGGGATCCGTCGTCAAAAATGGGATGTGTTTCCGGAACAGTCTGGAGCGGTATTCTCCCCATGGCCCTGGAGGCGAACCTGGAGGGACCTGGCGAACGAGCGCACCTGACATCCGAGCCCCGTGGAAGCAGCTCGTCTTTCCGGTGCATTGTCTGGCGGCGGGGGTGCTGTTATGCCAGCGAGTCCTCGTCAAACGTCCGTGCCTCTGAAAAAGGCAATCTGGGTCAAGGCCAGCCCGCAGTCCGCCTGGCGCGAACAACTCAACGAAGTGAACACGCGCGGCGCCTCTCTGGCCCACGTGCATTGAGTCAGCGGCGCACGTGACAGCGAGCCGGCGTCCTCGTGTCTGGTGGTCTGACGCATGGCGCGGCGACCCCATTGGAGGAGTCTGCCCTGACGACCAGCGGCGCTTCTGATTGGACATTTTGGTTGGACCCGGTGCAAATAAAAGAAGCCCTGCGGCGTGTCGCGATCGGCAGTCCTATGAGAGAGGAGTCCCCATGTCGGAGAGCCGACATGTGTGTGAGTCAGCGGTCTTAGGCGAAAAGTTGACCTATGTATTAGAGAGGAGAGCTCGGCTCTTCGAGTCTCTGTCGGCCCCAGTGCCGAAATTGTAACGCCTCTGTATATATGCTGTACATAAACCTTGTTTAACTCACCGTCGTCTCGTACGCTCGTCTTATCAGCTCCGCGCAGAAGCAGTCGCGGGCTGAGAAACATACGCTACCAAACGGCTGGTGACCTTCCCGGCGGAGTTGAAAGCAGTGGCGCCTTCGGAGCCGTGTTGGCGTCGCCGTCTTTCGCAACAGTGGTGGCTTCGGCGGGATCGGTCCGTCTTTCGCAACACTACTTGGTGCATTGCTGTACACGATTTTACTCAACATCGTTTGTCTACATTTCTCACGCTCTGTTATTGCATCTTCGCCCTGTCATTTATCTTGGCGAATGGCATATTCAATATTACCTCTTTCAGAGACAAAACTATAGCCGAGGCTTGTAAATCAGCCTTCAACGTGCCTAATTACATGGCTCTGTTGCCGTGTGGTCAACGTGTCTGTGTTACCTTGACGGCGCGATCGTGTTTTCGGTGACTTTTCAAAGCCACCTGCAGTGTCCCCAAAATATGCTCTGAAGCGTTTTGGTCTGCTGGCCTTCAGTTCAATTCCTCTAAGTGCCACTTGGGTTGCCGCCGAGTTAGCATGCTCGATAACTTTTTAAACGCCACAGAAATCGAGCCTGACTCACGAAAGGATCGCGCTGTGCGTAATTTTCCTACTCCTTCGACGACGAAAAACGTTCGCAGTTTTATGAGTTTATGTTGACATTTCCATCGCTCTGTGAAGAAATTTGCCCACACCACTCGCTTTCTCACTGTCATCTCTTCCTTCTAGAAAGAACACCAAGAGCGAGGCCTCGCTACTCCTATACCGCGGCTTACAAGTTGACCGTTTATCTGGTACTTCAACCCTTGCGCGCCCGCTGAAGTAGGTAGGCATTGGCGTGAGTGGTCATGGCATCAGCGCCGTTCTCGCTCATTATCAGCAGGGCCACGACCGTGTCATCACTTACGCGAGCTACCTTATTTCGACGTCCAAATAGCAATTACTCGATGACTGAGCGAGAGTATCTTGCAATCGTTTGAGCTTTCGCAAAATTTCGACCACACTTGTTTCGCGCCGTAAGTGACCACCGCACACTGTTGGCTCTTCTATTGAAACGACTCCGCTGGACGACTTGCACGTTGGGCACTGCGTCTACAAGAGTAAGACTTCACGGTAACGCATAAAAGTGGGCGAAGGAGTAGGATCGCTCGGTTTTACCGTAAATCACCCACGGTATTGACAAATCACGCACGTGAAAGGGTGACAAAATGGTGTACTGCTATTACATGCTTTAATGGTTATAAATGGTATGCTGTGTAGAGTTGTGAATTTCGTTCTGCCTTCTATATTATTCATTCTGGTATCATATCTAGACTGAAGTCGGCAAAGACGAGGCCTGGGCACGTTCTCCTGGTGACTGTTGGCTGTTTCCAGTCATAAGAAATGCATCGCAGAGCGTATCGGGACGTCATCTGCTGCACAAGCCAGTCGCTGTCCGCGATAATTGTCGTCATGAGCGTCATCGTCATCGTCACGGCGTCTAGTGGGTACCTTGCATGTACTATGTCATGATGGCAGATCGAGAGATGATGATGATGATGATGATGATGATGATGATCCTTGATACTCTGGCGCACACCCACAAAGGGGGATCGGCCAAGAACCGGGCGGCAGGATCTTGACTAAAAGGCTAATGGTTTTGAAACAAAACGTAATTTTGGGCTGAAAAAAATTATAGAAAGGAAAGCCGAAAATCGAAAAAGGGGTATATCTGGGCAGGGAGTGATGCAGGCTATCAGATGCGATTTGAGAGAGAGGTAATGGTGGGTCTAAAATGATATAGAGATAATGTTTGGACTGGAGCGCGCTTGTTCTGCATCGTCATCAGTATCATCGTCAGCGGTGGCTACGGCGAACAACGCCAACGAACAAACCTCGACCATAAGGTGCTCCTACCATAAAGCGAAATAAACTGACACATTATAAAAGCGGGCAGTAAAATCCGGCAACAGAAAATATTTTAATGGTTATTAAGAAAACAGATAATAAATGCCACAATATGAAAATAAATAGGACATTCGACGTCTCGCTTGCTTGTTCTTTTTTTTTTCAAAAATTCGGCGCTCGCCACATTGCTATCAATTAAAGATGGTACGAGGCGCCGATAATGCGGATACTACTGGTGACCTGGAAGTATACACCGCCTTAAAAAGAGTATAAATAGTTCTTTAACTCTTTTTTGTTACTCCTGCTTGGCCACAGTGGTGCTTTTTACAAGAGAGACACGTCAACAATTTTTGGGTCCCAAGACTCTCGAAATAGAGTATAACGTTTCCTAAAGAGCGTTCGCTTATCTCTTTAAGGAGAGTCGCATACGTGACATGTCGAGAGGACTCCAAAAAGAGTCAATATTTCTTTTTATTATAAGTTATCGGCAGCGCTTATACTTAAAGTGTCCCGAAATAGTTGATTGGGGTAAATCGAAACACCATGTTTACACGCTCTCATACCTAACAGGTCTCATATGTGGACTCAAGGTACAATTTCAAAAAACGTTAAAACGAAACGTGATTCGAAGTTCAACCTCTGTCTCGACAGGCACGCATAAGCTTTATAATTTTGGTTGCCCAAAGGCTGTTATTATTTAGAAGTGCGGCAGTTTCGACTAGTTGATATGGCATGACGATAGTTATAGCGCGAGAACAGAACGACGACAAAGAGACAAGAGAGTGTTTATACATTGGAGAGTGGTGTTTTGTTGAATTATGTCGTCGTCAAAAGGAGCTTTCGAAATGTCTCAGCATCAGTGGCAAAACCAAAACGACCTGCACTAAAAAAAACGAAAAAAAAAACGTGAATCTTACACTGAAGCACACATTGTCAAGGAATATATAAGCGACGCTGACCCGTTTAATGCATTTCCCTAAACGTAAAGGTCGCATTTTCCCGCTCAAGTCTGGTGCGTGTCACACATCTAAACGGTCGCCACGCCATCTATGACGAGGTTCACAGGACGACAACCTCCCACGCATTTTTTTTTTGCAGGCTCTGCTGGATAAGCATCTATTTGACGACAAGCTGGCGGCTTCACAAAACCAAAAAGAAAAAAAAAACAAAGATGAAAACGTCTCAGCGTGGACGCCCCACACTGCGCCACCTGCTGAGTTTCACACGCACCGGCCCTAATTTGCTGAGGTGGCGGATTACTCGCCGCACACAGACATTTCACGGCCTCTCGTTCAGCGGGAGATTTACGCGGTAGAACGAGCCAAGACGCTGACGCAATAAAATTGTATCGCCGCAAATTGCCCCATACACGCTACTCTGTACAGCAGACTTTGTTCATCGCCTTGGAGACGAAAGGTCGCTGCCCCTTTGCCCACCTTGCGTACGAGGCTTGCAAAATTATTTCGAAACAGTCTGAGTAGCGGGCTATCGAGGCTCTATGTTTGCCTCACAAACACGTCTTTTCCACACCTGAACATCGGAGTTTCGTGTTTCCAATCATGGAGAAAACATATGTCTTTTACAATATAGGCACCGGCGCCGAACCCCCAAATGGCTGTTTTGCACACCAGTCGTGCCACCGGTGCAACCTGTTTATACAGCAGTAATCTGATAATTAGTCCCGTAATTAGTGCCCGCGGCGCCCTGCAGGGAAATCACTGCAATCAATCAGGCCAGCCGGCTTTATCACATAGGAACAGAGGGAATATTTGGGTGCCATGATGTTTAACCAAGTAATCATGTGTACTCATTATGGCTGAGCCTGTCTACGTCCTTGGAAACTGTTTGCCAAGGCGGTACAGTTGTTATGGTATTCGCTTGCTGACCCGACGGTGCGGCATTCGATCGCGGTTGCGGAATCGAGGCCCGCATTGTCTGTGACATGACCGGATATTATATTTATTTTCTCAGATGGTTACAACTGCTGGAGCCCTCCTCTAGTATGCGCTGGATAATCGCACAGTCATTGTGGTACGTGAAAACCAACCTAATATTATCAAAATAGTCGGGTGTGCATATTTTCTGCCACATTATCTGATTTTAGTTTTGTCACTGACCAACATTGTTGCCATAACCAGCGTCATTCAAAGCATGATATCGTCTTAATCGGATGTTCACAAGAACTTGAACATTTCTAAACACCACTCTGACTTTTGGGGTGTTTCAACAAAGCATGGCTCAGATATTTCATATTAAAAGCACATTCATACTTCTTGTACATGCAAAGTGCGGCATTTTTTAGGCTGCTTGTGTTGCAGTAATAATCAGCGGAACAGATTCAAATGGTTAAAACACATAAATTCTTGGGAGTAATTTTAGACCGGAGACTAACATGGTCGCCTCATGTCCAGTCCCTGGAACAAAAAGTGAATCAGGGCATTCGAATCCTCTGGCATCTCTGCGGGGCCAAATGGGGTGGTACTACAGAGTCGTTATTAGCCCTACATGTTGCCTGGATACGCCCCATCGTAACTTACTCACTGCCTCGGCTGCACGGACTTTCAGCCTCCACCGAAAGGAGACTTCAATTGTTATTGGCAAGGAGCTTGAGGGTATGTCTGGGTTTACCACGATCAGCTTCCAGTACTTAAGTGTATGCGGAGGCTCGAGAGCCACCTTTGGCAGTACTCCGAACTAAAGAAACATCTCGAAATTTATTTGAAATTTTCACGCAACATGAAAGTCATTTTTTATCTGGTGTACTAACACAAAGGACGGCAACGAGACTACAGGATACTATATCATCATTTCAAGCAGTAGTACCAGAATTTAAACAATGGAAACCTTCAAAACCACCTTGGACGCTGCCACTTCTCAACGTTATCCGTGAAATAGACGGCATAGAGAAGAAATCAGACATGGCACCTCTAGTAGCGGCACAGTTGGTACTTCACCAGCTTCATGTAATGCATAATGAAAAAATGAAGATATATACAGACGGATCATGCACAGAAGAAGCGTCAGCCTGTGCGGTCTTTATACCCGAAATGCAGAAAAAGAAGATGTACAAGTTATCGCACAAATCTTCATCGACGACAGTAGAATTGGTGGCTATCTTTAAAGCAGTTAAGCTAATCTGCGAGAATCCTGAGCCACGAAAATGGGTGATATGCACTGATAGCAAACCTGCTCTTCAGCTAATCAGAAATTTGAGATCACCTTACAAAAATGGTGAAATAGCACAATGTATCGCAGAAACTGTGGAATATGCATCATCGCAGGGTTACAACATCGTATTCCAATGGATACCCAGCCACACTAGAATAAAGGGAAATGAAGATGCTGATAGTCTCGCGAAGAAAGCATTGAAGGAAAGACGGGATTGCGCAATCCCTATGTCTGGGGTGGATATTCGACATTTTATATCGCAAGGAGCTAACCATTGTTCGATGAAGAAGTAATTTGAGAACCCTAAATCAAAGGAAACGGTACTTTATGAAGTTGATCCACACAGAAAATTTTCCATAGCGACAGCCCTCCCACGACACCTAGAGACATTGATCCACCGACTTAGACTGGAAGTAGCATACACAAACAGCTTCCTGCACAAGATACATCGATCCAACTCACCGGGATGCCATTGTGGTCATGCAAAAGAAAATGTGCGCCATATTTTTTTGGAGTGCGTTAAATACGCGAATGAAAAAGAAAAATTAAAGAACAAATTAGCAAGTTTAGACAGACGTCCCCTCACAATAAAGAAACTACTTGGACCATGGCCTGAGATGCATCTCCAGAAAAAGGCAATTATCTTCCTGACAGACTTTTTAGTGGAGACCGGACTGGACAAGCGCCCATGACTGACAGCCAGAGATGGGTATTATGTAAAATGTTGTCATGTATATACTGACATTAGATTAGTAAGGTGTGCGTGTAAGTAGTTTATGACTGTGTGAACTGCGTGAAGAAAACTGTGTATTGGCATGATATTTGAACTGGTTTCAGTATGCTATTATGTTTTTTTTTCCTTTTTCGTATTGTTAACTTTTGGGTACCGTTCTGTATTATTATTTTATTTTTCGCTGCAGAACTTTATGATATGGAGTAGTCGAGGCAATAGGCACCTCAACCTCTCCACAGCAAAACAGTTAAAACAGAACAGAACAGAATTGCGGAACAGAACCTAATTCAAAGTGTTACTTCAACAATTTATTCTTTAATTCAATATGGATCTTTATGCTTATTTGCTTCTCGCTAAATTAAAAGAATTTTTCAATCCAGACCCATACACCAAAGTCGCAAACACAAATACAAACTTCGTTCATGCTGGATGCCTTGAAGCACTGCACATTACTCACCGCAGCGAAAAACATCAATTAAAAATAAAAATTGCTTCACACATGATGACGGATGAAGTCGTTTACATGGCAGTATTGCAAAATTCACAGTGATGTCACAACAAAAGCTCATTTGAAGAAACAGCACTGTTTCACACAGAAACAAAGCTAAAATTACAATGTTAAAGAGAATACTTTCAAAGTGATTTAAAAAAAATGATGCCAATCAAGTCATTCCTTTAACTCGCCGCCTTAGCCGAGGGAATTCCGCAGTGAAAGTTACTGAGTGGATGCAATACCCTAATCCTGAAATTATTCTCGCGAGACTGGAACTTCGCAGAAAATCTGTATAAAGACACAGGACTGAAAAATAATCAGGGTATGGGGAAGTCAGAATTTTAAAAAAAAGTGGCGTATAACGCTTGACAGTAGAGTTTGGGAACCCTTCCACTAGGCTAACTGAGAGATATTGGTTATCATAAAAACGAAATCGTAGAGACGAAGCTCTGCATAAGTATGTCTTTATTTTAGCGGTGCTTGCCTTCGCTACTTCAATAACTTTCCGGTGGAGATGCCGCTTTTTCCAAGGAACCTTAGGGAATTTCGTCATATAAGAAGCTGATTGTGTCGTCATTTTCGTTTTTACGACCGAGTCACTAGCTACTACCGGTGAAGAACAGGTCGCGGGATTGAATCCTGGCTTCGGCGGCTGCATTTTCGATGGAGGTGAAAATTCTGTACGCCCATGTGGTCAGATTTTGGTGCACGTGGAAAAACCCGAGGTGGTTGAAATTTCCGGAGCCCTTCACTACACCGTCTCTCATAATCATATGGTAGTTTCGGAACGTTAAACACAACATAACAATCAATCATTACCGGTGAAGCAATCACCATGTGAACGCCAGTGAGACAAAATTAAGGATATTTTTTATATTAACAACTTTATGGACACTCGAAGCGCTTTTGGTCTGATGCATTATTGCCATGACAGCAACTGGATCGCTAACAAGATCAATTTTAGTTTCGAAGCCAATAAGAATGTCTTTAATAGTAATTCAAAGCCCTCGAACTTCGCTTTTTAGCTTTGTTTGTGATATTTACTTTGAGTAGGTACTATTTACGCCTCATGAGGAGCCGTTATGATCGGGACTTCTCCCCGTCTTCACATGCTCATTTGTTGTCACTTCATTCACTGGAACACCGCCGTACATGTGAGAGTATTATCTTGTTGCACAAGATTGTACACAAAATGACCCGCGTTCACGCGCCCTTATCTTTCGCTGATATACCAGCGCGTACAACACGTAGTACAGACGCTTTGAACCTTGTACCCTTCAGGTCTCGTTTAAATTGCTTCAAATTCTCTTTTTTTTCCGCGTGTGGTGGAAGTTTGGAACAAGCTTGATGGTGCATTGCGTAGAATGAACACTGTAGAGTTCGGGAAAAATTTTATGGGTTAGTCACATAAATTTGTGCGCATTATTGTTTGTTTCTGTGCTTTCATTGATTTTTCTGTACCCGCTCCTGCGATGTCCCAGGCATGGGACAGCAGTATTTGTAAATAAAAAATAAAAAATAAATAAAGAATCCTTAGATTTCCTTTAATTAACTCTCCGAAGAACAAGGAGGACAGCCTATGATTTCACGAGGCAATCATTAAGTTATTTTGACAGACTCAGTCGACTGCATGATCGTGTCCTAATGCTTGTTCTCTGTTGCTTTAACAAGGCTATTTCTTTAACATGCCTAGACCTCACCACTGGTTCCACTTGCTAAGATCTGGTCGCCAAACTATAAGCTTACCATTCATTCGGTTTAGTACACTTCAATTAGTGTATTTCTTATTAGAGATAAATGCGACAAATTGCACAAGCTCTTGTAAGGCTGGACGACTGCGTAGCTGAGGGGCACTTAGCTCTTCTTAACTTGGAAAGTCTTTTTCCCTCTCCACTGTCTTTTTCCTACCACTTGCTAAACGATACCATACTAAGCTATTCTATGCTACACTCTGCTGCGCTGTGCTATGCTACAGTATGCTATGCTATACGATACATGTCTGTGCTACCTGTTTCCTTTATTCTGTGTTTCTCTGTCGTTTTTTTTTTCATTGTGCCTGTAAGCAAACCTGAATCACTAAAATCTTTTCTATAAAACTACTTTAGCCCACATGAGAAACAGAGATTAGGCAAATCCCACAGCCGGCCCCTTTGGTGTACTTAATATTAACGTGGAAAGGCTCGGATGATGAACATTTTCTATCTATGACGAGGCAAGTCTTCGACCATACCAGCTCAGTTGCAGAATATCTTCATCATCTACTACCATAATCCACTCACATGTTGGCACGTAGTCCTTCGTAACGGTGGGTATTGTGGTGGGCATGGCTGTGCGTGCTCTTGCATCGGTGTTGTTACGCTGTTGCAACGACGAGGGTGTTGTTACGTTGTCGCAACAACGAGGGTGTTGTTGCGCGCCTCACCGCATGCGCTATTAATCCAACTTATACATGAGCTAACACCCCGTAAGCATATAAGAAACGTGCGCGACTGCGTTCCCTTGACATACCGTGAACGGTGATCGAAAGAGAAAGGCAGTTTACAGTGACATCGGCATATTTTGTCTCTTCTGAACGGTAGTTGACGTCTACGGCATGAACCTGTTAATGTGACTAGCTAGCCTTGTTCTATGCCGGGCCATCATCGTCTAATGTAAGGAGAAGCAAGCGTGTCTCACTTTATCAGAGGGGAACATCCTATCACTCAACTGTAACATCCACCGTTAAGATGGAAAACATTTCACGAATGTGGTGAATTATGATAAAGGTGGCTAGACAAGTTTTCAGTAGGATGAATAACATAAATTTCCTTTGAAAATGTCTTCACCACTAGTTCACAATTTAATACATTTAAACAACTTTATTTCACAAGGGGATTCATCTCTTAGTTATCCTTCACATTCTTTAATTTACACCAACTCACAGCTGATTGCTCTTCAGCACTACGTATCGCTTCTCATCACTTGTTATACATTCGATACCTAAAACCCATATCTTTAAACCGGATCCCTGATGCCGCCCGGCATCCACACATACACAGCTGTTCTCTTGGGAAACGACGAAACTTACCTGAGTGCTTACCTGGATACGGCCTTATGGTATTAGCGACAATGCTTCAACACAAAGCTTAACACCCCCACAAGCAGAATAACACCGTTCTCCGGAACCATTGGGATTACTTCAACGCTGAGAAATATTAATTTAGCCACGTAGAAGCTAACTGACTTCATGGAATGAAGTTTTTATTTCCATATTAGGCTCAGTTCTTCTTTGCAAATTCTCGTTTCTGTAAAAAAAAATCACCTGATCGGTACGGAACACGCAGCACACTAACACCGAAAGCTGGAAACATGATGTTTCTAGAGCCCGCTGTAGGTTTTCTCATGGCAAAGATATAGGTACGCATACAAGGTACCTTGTTATTGTTCACCTTCTCTTGTGGCTCATGCCCACTGTGGGCATGTGTACACCATACGGTTGTACATCGTAATCTTCATGAAGTAAGCGAGCACCCACAACATCATTTTTCGCCAATCTGCAGAGAACACGTTGGACCAACTACACTTATATGAAGACGATCCTACGAAATTATGCCCATATTTGTTGAGCTGTAGCAAGCAGTGACCCGCTGTCCGCTTTTCTTTTCGTATTGACGAGGCGAGAGTCGCAGAAACTGAGGTCTCTTGGCGCTCGCAGGCTCGCCCGGTGAAGAAGAAAGTGACACTGCACATGACCATTGCTACATCTGGTGCACCTATTTGCGTGCATTAGGAATCATATTTCGTTGCATTTAATGCTCACGCGACTGCGTCTCCCGTCATAATCATATCGCGGTTGTGGCACATCTAAAGAGCGAAGATATTTTTTATGTTCAACTTTTAGGCTGTAAATCTTTTTACAAGTATACTTGTCGGGACTATTCAAAAGTGAAAAGTTATTCAAATTGTTTTGTTCCTGTGTGATATTTCTTCGACCTCAGAGGTTTCATTAAAAAAAATACTGGAAAAAGAAAACCAACGAAAACACAAAAACAAAAACGACAACAGTGATGGAGAACAACCACACAAGACCAGGCTGAACCTGCCTGATCGCTCCCCTCCATTGTCTTACTTTTCTGGGTATTTTCACTGATTACTGCAAAACAAATCGTCTAGCAACCTACGTTGTCGAAACGAAAAACTAGGAAGCGCATTAAATGAATACATTCACCCTCTTAACGAATGAATCCATTTCAATAGAATAAAAAAAATGGCTGTTAAGCATGAGCCTGTAACTCCCTGTATAGCGGTCGTCACGTGAGGAGCATTTGTACGTAATGGCCCCTCGAGAGTGGGCCAATCGAGATGGCAGATTTAACCGAGAATGTAAATCTGCCATCTGTGCAGGTATTCCTGTCTTCCAAGACTCAAGATGCAAAAAAAAGCAAACAAACAAAAAGAACACTTCAATCGTAAGCTTTTAGATAATTCCGTGAGCTGCAGCTAAAGAACAAAGAGCCCAAATTTCCACCGCGATGGCGTGTGCAGAAATTGGAACAGATCCCACTACTTTGCGTTCACACGCATAACAGAGAGGCTTTGCTTCAAGGATGCTTTTTCCGGTGTCGTCAGCCCTAAGATATTGGATTTAGACAACGCAATTACCAGAAAACAAAGCATAGTTAGTTATATTTCCTATGGTATAAAGCGATATTTCATAGATCTTGGGTAATACTCCTAATGTGTGACCATTTTCACGTTGGCGGTCGTTTTTATTTCTTTACTGTACCAAAAATTACTGCCCTAGGGCCTCAGGATATCTGACCTGTGGCCGAGGAGATGGAGGTCGTAGAAAATACCTATTCGTCACTACTTCGACTCTACAAACTTGAGGGACGGGTGTACCTTCCTCCCACCCAAAACTAACCAAAGATGTAAGGTTGATCATCAGACGCCTGCAACGCAGCACGTAAATATGTGGTACAACAATGCACCACTTCTACCTAGCGACACATGCTTAAATGTGCCTGCTCTTCAGCGTATCGGGCACGCTAACCAACTTTTTCCTGTAATGGCAGTGCCATGCAAACGACGACATGCAACCAGAGAGGGACGTGAACTAAGCACTGAGAACGAACGACGACCACGTAAGCGAAACGCGGGCGGCCAAGCTCGTCTTCAAAGACCTGAAATACCAGTGCCAAAAGGGCAGTCGAAGCCAGAAGGCTCCTAGACTAGAGAACCCTTCCACCGTAGGCTGATAGCGGGTATCGCTCGGAACAATGTTCCAAAATAAACGTTTATTATTCTCTCTCTCTCTATCACCCCTCTGTAATGCACGCGTACGTTAAAGTGGTACCTCGTTTTTTTCGGCGGAGAGTTTGTGCAATTACTTGGTGAGGACGTGCTTTGTGCTTTGTGAAGATTAACGAAAAAATTAGGTGTAATTGGCAAAGCTCGTATTCATAAAATCATGATTAGATTCATTGCTGTTGTCCACGTTCATCATTCCAACTTCAGACTGCCCGACTGCCAGTTAGAAAATTGAATCTCAAATGTTTTCCAGTTGTGTACGGTATACAAATTTTGTGATGACCACGGACGGGGAAGCCTTCAAGCGACAACTTTGGCGAACGTGCTTACCAGAGCACTCTCATTATGCAATCTAAGTAAATAAGTTTGCTGGAAAACTTCTTGTAAGTAAAGATATTTTATCAGTTGGTTGATGTTGCAAAACTGAGCCGACTTCCGCCGTTTTTTTTTTTGAAAAACATGTCGTGGCGGAAGCTAGGGTGATTTCTCGGTGGCCACGCACCAAAAACTTCAGCTATAGATTCTGCCTTACATCATCATTACATAAATTTGCTGATGCCCGCTTACTATGCTTGCGACGCCATTTGACACGTATTTAAGAAAATAAACAATGAGTAGATTATTTGTTTCCCAGACCGTGATTTATATACTGTGCATAATTATTCATTAATGAATGAAGTTTATGTATAACGATTCAGTATGTTGCAAGTCTTCACTACTCAATTAAGGTAGGTGCCCTGTGCTGCGAATCCTTTCTTTATTTACATAACAAGCACCGAGGCAGAGGGTAGAATTTTCAATGTGAGGTTGTTTTTCACCTGCAAAATGAATTGCTTTTTTGAGCAAATCTAAAAGGATTTGTGAGTGTACATAGGTGTAGCCATATTTGTTGTAATCCTATTACTTTCTCTCTTCTTTGCTATGATATACATTGCTGAGACATTCCGGAATAAATTCGCCTTAGGCGCAGGTTTCCGTGTAAAATAAAAATGCAGCAATATGCCCTTAAAAGTTCCGCGCATGCATCTCGGTGCGTAGGCAGTACGTTTCTGTATTTGCGCAAGTGCTCCCGTTGCCGATAGAATGAGATTTAAAAAAAAAAGCGTGAATTGTCAAAGATGATGGAAAGTAAGAATCATATCGCAACGCACCAAACGATATTCGCATTTTTTTTTCTAATAAAGACGTCTGGTAGGTGTGACTCGCAAAAACACTCTGGAAGTAAAATGTCAAAGTGTACCAAACTCTATTATGAATCGTGACATACAATGTCTATCCCTGACTTTTCGCTTGTGTTTGCTGGGCCTTTGGCGTGCACGCGCCCACATAGGTCACGTAGGCGCCAATACAGGAATACTCATCAAGCCAACGCAAAGGAAAGGTCATACTTGAATAATATACTAGATATTATGAAGTCAGAAAGGAACAATGCGAACGAGTGTTCCACCTGAAGGCATCGTGGAGTCGCGAAAGGAAGTAATTGATGTTGCTCTGAGAAGATCCCCGTGTTTCTAAGAAGAATACGAAAATGACCTTCTACTTCAAAGAACCCTCTTAGCACATAAAATGAAAATAAAATAAATGTCGGTCATACAACATTATGTTAGCCACGTCTGATGAAGGAGAGTTGTACCCCTCATGAAGAACACTGAAGAAAACCTTTGAATGTCATATATTGTATCAGTAGTATAGCTTACTCAACTTAAGCGATAGCTTTACACAAAACAAAGGTGTTTTTCGTATGTGGCGATAACTTTAGAAATGCTCATTTTCTTGATTTTAAAATTTGATGGAATGCTCACCAAATTTATTGAAGTACCGATGCCACAGTCATCTACGTAGCGTCAGGATAAAATGTTCAATGACAACGAAACCTTAGAACAAGCTTAATGTTTCCAGTGCTTCGACAAACAGCGCTGAAATTCGTTTTCCTGTCTTTTCGAAAATATGCTGAGAACGTTTACTGTGCAGTGCAACTACATACAGAAAAAACTTGGTTGGAAATGCACAGTTACCTCGAGCCTACTGGTTCCTAAACGTTTAACGGTGACTGTACGTTGCCCGAGCACATTTCATACTGCGTCATTTGAGTAATATTCGAAATTATTTAATATTCGCTATTGACTAACATTCGTGATGCTAAATTTTTCTAGCTTACCTGCGTCAGTTCTGACAATGTTGACAATTCCAGGTGAACCGGCGTTAAAACACGTGTCTTCGCTGTTAAGATACGCTATAGCATGCCTTTCCTACAATTTTCTTGCGCATTCGTCCACAGTAACCATACGCCCAGTCCAACGATCTAAGTACAAGTGGCCACTGAACAAGACGTGGGACGCGCGTGGTGTGTGGACGAACCAGCGTGCAAACATACGTTGGAATATTGGGCGAAACACCGAGAGGGCGCCACACGTAGAACTACGAGTTCTCAAGTGCCTTTCGATTCCGGTCTAACTGCATTACGCATTGTGCGAGTATAGAATTCACTGCACGCGCGAACGAACATCCGTCCACGAGGACCAACGTCCATTGGGTGTTGTGGAAAAGAAAAACTTCAATGTAGCACAGGCGTTTGAGACGATAATGACACAATTGAGTGATCAAGAATTTTCAGTTTTTAATTATACGCTTCCTGCCACGTATACACTTCACGCTATGCGAAAAAATTTGTTTTATGTGTATATTTATAACGTGGAAACTGGATTGTTTAGTGGAAACTATTGTGTTTAACTGAGATTAAGCGCATGAGTGTTCTTGTTTTGTACCGTTGTTAGTTTAGTGCTTGTATTCTACCTTGCGGCAGTAGCTATTATTATTATGCATGAAAACTCGCGTAGACGATGTCATACACCAGCACCAACCTCGCCCTATAGAAATATCACAGTAATAAAAATATAACGGCAAGAGATGCGCAGAGGTAAACACAGGTCGGGGCACACGAATTGACTTATTCAAAATGTCAATACGACAATTTTTCACCGCGCATGATTGGAGGTTGCGACGAGTGCCCTCTGATGGGCGTAAATAGCTTTAAAAACACACTATGTCAAATGGTTCATGAAACGCAAACGTGTTTTGCGTCGCTGTGTAATTCTCTTAAGAGCCGGAAGTTAGTGCGGGCGTTTTATTGTCCTATATTTTAAAAAGCACATTTTTTACCCTATTGGAGATCGCCTAACGCCATTTGTGACACGCTTCATTTAACTTCCTTGGCGTGAAAAAAGGCTGTGTGTCATGCAGTTTCCCGGTGTCCACATGCCAGAGGTATAGTATTTAGGTTTGGTTCGGTTTTGGTTTGGTTTGCTTTATTCAAGGCAAAATTGAACAAGATTGCCTTAAGGGACACGACTAAAGGCTAAGTAAATGCCTGACTTGGTCGTGCCACCCTGGCAGCAAAGCAGACACATACCGCAAGTAGAGTACGCAGAAAATTACAACATCACGTGTTATCTTTCGCGGGTACCTTAGTCGAACAGGAACTGCCAGAAGTGTGAATAAAAGAATAGAAATATAGACAGTCCTTATTCGAGTGGTGGCAAATACAAACAAATGCATGTTTTCTATCAAATAAATTAACAAGAGACATCTTGACCTCGACTTCCTCATATCTTAAAGAGTGTCAGTGGCAGTGCGATACGTAGTCTGGATCACTTGTACAGAGTGTTCAAGGGCGTGGCTCAAGACGCTGGCGCTGTCTGCAGCTGTTAGCCTGCGTTAGCAGCAAGCTTCCTTTCATAATTCATTTATAGTGCAAGGATCTAGCATGATGTACGACTGTGATTGATGTTTGCCTGCTATACCCTAATTAGGCGGGCTGGGGCTTTATTCCTGTTGTATTTCACAATAAATAGTGTGTTTCGCATCATTTCGGCGTCGGTCTCTGCATCTCTTTTTGCAAAAAGCCACTGTTGAAAGTGCTCAGTCGCCGCTCAAGATAGCGTAATCCAGACAGTATTACGTCGTCTCATCGGTCGTATTTACAGAGCAACCACACTTAAACCTAAGTGCTACTGTTTTACGGACCAAAATTAACATATGATTAACAGGCAAGCTGCAACGTATGATTCCGCATTATTTACAACTACGGGTTCTTTAACCCGCACCTCAGTAAAAGTACACGGGTATACTGGCATTTGGCCTCGATCGAAATGGGGCTCTCATTGGCGGAAAACAAACCCGCTTCCTTGGTCATGACAGCGACACACTCTATTCACTTAGCTACACCTCGGCTACTATAGCAATAATGGTCCTCCTCCATCTAGAGATTATCTCATGTCTCCAGTAAGTGCCAGGCGCACGACGCAATTGGATTCCGCAAACAGCGTCATCACGATAATTCCTCGCTAAACAAGGAAATGCATTCCATCGCGTCCAACGTTATGGTCTTGATAAAAAACAGAAAGAGATCGCAAAAAAGGCGAGTTCATCGGGCGCTTTCTAATGTTCCGACTGCAAGCCCGACCTTAGATGTTAGTGTCGGCGCTGGTCAACTATTACTGCGCCAAGCTTAGTTTACACACCCGACTGTTTTATGCCTGAGGCCAAATAAATAAACCACGCACCCGAAGGCTCCCCCCGGTCGACCCGCAGCGAGTACGGGTGGCCCGGGTCCTAATTGGCGCCGCGACTGCTCGGGACCAACACAACACCCCACCCGCGCGTGGCCATGATCTGGTCACCAACGGATAGACGTCCAAATCGATCGCTCTTGCCGGGCGAGGAAATGGGCTGCGACATCAAGGCTAGAGTTGGGTCGGTAATGTGCTCCATTGGCGTCAGTTTCTGTATGCATGGAGCACGGAGCCAATTGTTGTTACTGTGTTCCCGGCACTTAATCTTCCTTGTGTATACGGCCCCTTACCGAAGAAAAAAAAATCTGCATCCTGGCCTCACAGCGCATCAGACCAGAAACAACAAAGCGAACCCAAGTGACAGACTAAGGAAGGCGTTTTGGAAAACCAATTGTTGCCTCTTAACTGTATAGTGCAGCGATTGTGACATCGATTGAACTGTGTACACTTTGTCGAAAATCACCCTTTTTATTGGTGGCAGCCGAAACTCCCACCTTGGAAATCTCTTTTTTTTTGGTTCATGGGTGTAGGAAGTTATAGAAACCCCTGTGAAGACTCTGACTGCTACAGATTTCAGTGATTACCGGTAGTTAGGCTGAACTGGACATTTTACGTTGTGCACTGCGCACCATCGCGTATTCTTTTTCACTGGAGTTCTAGTTTACTGACTCAGCCTCTTTCTCAATTGTAGGGTTTGAAACTCGACATAATAGAGATAACCATACCTCTACATTCCGTATTTTAACTCTCTCAGAATCTGTCGCTTTCATTTATCCGACAAACGCCGCCGTGACAATATCATGGGAGCAATGGAGACCAGTACGCGTTATCGCTTTGATGACAGCTTTCAACTAACAATTTATAGAAGCCGTATGTCTATCAAAGTTCGAGACTATCGTTTGTCCGCTGTGGTTCTGGGTAGTATCTAATCCACATTAATATGTTTGGATATTATGTCGTAAAGCAAGATGTGATAACGTGAGACGCCTAGTTGAAAGCACCCGGAACTTCAAACACCTGAGATCCTTCAACGTTCACATTGTGCAAACAGAAAGGTCAGGTAAATGTCAGCAAAGTTGGTAGGGCAACTAACGTTTGTTTAATATTTCATAGCATAGTTCAAATCATGAAGAAGTAATGTACAGAGATGGCACACGTAGCGCCTAGGCATGATGACCACTGGTAATTAAGGGTACGTTAGTGAATTCCAAGAATATTGAAATGCGCAAGGGAGATTCAGAAGTTAGGTGAGCAGAAGAGATTGAGATGTTTGCCGGTATAACGTCGAAGCAGCAAGCACAGGACATGGTTGATTGGCGCCACATGGGAGAGGCTTTTTTCCTGCAGTGGTTATGGTCAGTCTGAAGATGATGATAATGCGGATGTACCCAGCACCTCCACCCCACCGGTGCAGTGATTCGATGCAGGCACTTTCACCTTACGTGCGAGCCATAGACGGAACAGCTGGCGCTGCCAACTGTGAGATTAGTTGTGCACGCAGGTTGAGAAAGTCTGGAAAGCCAGCGCATACAAGTAAAATAAGTTGATAACCTAAATAAATATGGATGAATAATCATTGCGAAACTAACCATATTGCGTAATAAACAAACCACCACTGTGTTGATGTAACAATTTATTGCGCACTCTTTTACCCCTTCCGCAGGTATGACATTTATTACGAAGGGATGGGTGAGTCATGTGCCGGGGAAGCACGACGAACAAGGAATACGACGTAGGTGCTATGCATCGCGACGAGTTAGAACAGATAATTGTCCTTGGCTACATTTCTATGAATATTAGCGTAAACGGTTAGTTAATAAACGTCATGTGTAGATGTCAAACACTTACTGCGTTCAACAACTTGTCATATGTGTCGAAATACTGGAAACACAAGGTTATTGGTTAGATAAATCGGAATTCATAATTATTGGAGGTCATTTTTATTTCATTATACGAGTTATACTTGGTATTTTTGTTTCTTGTGACTCTTTTTCCCAGCTAAAATAGAGTCTTTTTCCAAGTGTCAACAATGCTAAAATTGATGGAAAAAATACGTGGCCTCAGTAGCCATAATATATTTCTATTATTACATCATGTATCGGAGCTCTTCTGGCAGTTTCTAACTTTGGGGCTCCTTGTGTGTATTACCAATCCTGTACGCACTTTTCTGTAAACTGACATCGTTGTTGAATAAACTTGAATTTAAACATTATTCCTCGTTTGCCTCTTTGTGCTTTATGAAACTTGGATTTTGACAATAGTTGATTTTGAGAGTACGTTGCTAATTACAGTCATTTAGAAAATGATCCCAGATATCTCTTTTTCATTTAGGTTCCGTGACATCATAACAACTATGGTTGCCCAGTGGATATGTACTCAGCTTCTGTCCCAGTGGTCATGGGTTCGCATCCCTGCCTCAGAGGTAACATTTCCGTGCTCGCGTGGACTTGATATGTAACATGATGGTGACGTCAAAAGTTTCCCTCGAGTTTCCACCTACAATTGTTGGTCCAACGAATATGAAAACGTAAAACGTTAGACGATTACCTGCCAGTTATCATTGCAGTCAGTCATCACTGTCAGTCATCATTAAGCAGCTCAAGGCGAGGGCTAGGCTTGCACGAATTCCAAAGGCGTTTTAATGAGCATGGAAGTGGCTGTCTGAGCCCGTTAGTGGTCCATTTGTTGGAGCGGTAAAATTGCACTAAAGACAAAGACAAAGCGAAGGAACACACACACCAATATTTAACTACCTTCAGTCGCTTATCTTGTAGTTTTAGCTTCACCAATATCGCAAAACGTTAGCACATCTCCTGCGCAGGATTCTTTTTTTGTCCACGCGATAGACGGCATATATTGCACCTCTCGTTCCTGCTGCTATATAAACAATTGCTTGCTTATTCGTATTATTTCCTTAAATTTTGCAAAGTTGCTCACAGGATAGGAGCCAGACTTCTTACAGTGAATTAAGAGGAAAGCATCTGACACGTTCTTGACATTGTAATGGTGTTCACGCAGCTCATCGCTCAGACTGCGACAGGCTTCTCCAACGCAGCTGCAACCAGAAGCCTGCGGCCGATAATACACCACACTTAGCGCAATCAAGAAGATAATTTCGTGGTTCGTTAAGAGTGCCTAATAAACGATATGCCCGCATCTTAGAGGCTGGAGCGTCGGTCTTCTGCAGTGGGATCAAAGAGCTCAAATTCTGCCATAAAAATGCTGGTAAAACTGATTTACATTTAGCCTGTGCGCACATGCGCGGACCTGAAGCGATTTGCACAGGAGCTCGTGGTTCACACCCATTGGGAACCTATCTTGCTAAAAATAATGCAAATTTGCTTAGTATTCCATTCAACGGGACGAAAACACGGTATGATTAATGGGTACGCTGCAGTGGAAGGTTCCGAAAGTCTCGATCATCTCGGAAGTCTCGATTTAATGCGCCCTGCCATCACAGAGTACACCGGCCTCCAGCATTACACCTCTATTAAAATGCAATCGCTAGCACCAAAGTCGAACCCGCCACTCTTGCGTCAGTCGTCAAGTACTGTAACCACTCTTACACTTCAATGAACGTCGTGAAAACCAAAAACTGTATTCGCAGCTGAAGATACAAAATAATATCCAAAATGCAGACCACATCAAGTATAATAAACCACAGCTTGGCAGATCCTTCTATTGTTGGCATAAAGAATTCAAAAATTGCTCTCTAAGGTCAATTTATTTTTCAATCCATTGTGCGAATTTCTCATTTTTAGGCGTCTCTAAATGACTAAACGCTCTTTCGTGGATGTTGTTTTGGCTGCTACTGACCAGCGTTCATGTTTTTGTAGGACTTCATTTGACGTCATTTCATACGCAGGTGCTCGAGGGCAGATGCGGATGAATGATGGCTTCGGAGTTCTGATTGTTTGTTCAGATAATATGGAGCTTATATGGTCTTTCTTTCTGTTATTTGACAACGAGCGAAGGCGAACGCAAAAGTGCAGCTATCGGTTGCAGTACGTTGTTTCAGCGGCATGTAATGGGGGCTATGCATCCATCTTCTTTCGCAATTTGTATGAAGGAAAACGGTATATTCTACCAATACACTATCACCATATACCAATACCCATACGCTAACACATTACCAGTACATACAATACCGCAGGATAGTGTAATGGAGTCTTTGTTGTTTTTAATTTGCACCAACAGTGTCAGTGAACCCGTTTGCTGATGCCTGAATTATTTTTAAGGAAATTACTTCTAGTAGCAACCAAGATTGGCTCCGACAAAAGATTGAAAACTTAAGTTCTTGGTGCCACCGTTGGGATATACAGTTCAGAAAACAGTTTAATTAAGAATAGCTGGAAAAAGAAATTGCCCCAATAATATTTGAGTCTCACTCGAGCAGCATTTCTATTTAAACAGCCAACAGTTACCACTTCCTTGGAGCCATTTTTAGGGATAAATTACTGTGTACTAAACATATTGCAGAGACATTCTCGAAGGCAAATAAAAAGTTGTGCTTCTTGCGTAGAAGGCTCCATCATGCTTCTCCTCAGGTGCGCTTATTTGCTGTGAACACTCTCGTGCGATCAAAATTGGAATATGCGTCACAAATTTTAGACTTGCAAACGTTAAAAGACACTAATCAGCTCCAAATGATTTGACGCAAGGCTGTTGGGCTAATTTTTGTAATAAATATAAGCGAACAGATTCACTAGTTTTCTGGTGACCAAAAACAAACTATTTTTTAGGGGCGAAGCGCCTTACGCCGTGAGTCGTATGTCCCTTGTCGTCGTGGTCATCGTAGTAGTCAGTTGCGTTGCATTGCATGTGAATAAATACGGTGTCACAGCATATTCATGGAGGGAATGATGAGGAGCGGGGCGATGCGTCCGTCAGTTCTTCCGTCCGTCTGTCCGTACGTCCGTCCGTCCGTTCGTCCGTCCGTCCGTGCGTCCGGCCATACGTCCACTCGCCCCTCTCGTCATTATTCACTTCGTGGATATGCTGTATTTTTTTACAGTTCAGAAAAAATTTTCATCGCATAAAGTTCCTACATACCATATTGGCTTGTGGCTTGAATTTAGATTACGTTCAATACCTTTGTCCTGTTACTAGACGAACAAGACACACTATACCTGATGCACTAGAACCGATTTCCACTAAAAATAAATCACGTAAAAATTGCTTCTTTCCCAAAACTACGAGTATAGAGTACTGGAACAGACTTCTAGACTCAGTCAATACATCACCACACTTCGTTCAAGCTCTGAAATAGCTTACCTTTTTGTTAAATTATCTGTTTCCTAAGTGCTGATGTGGATTTTTTTGTATGAGCATTATACCTTTTATGCACACATTGTTATATGCACCAAATTTCACGCAACCGGGTTCAAAATTGTACCATTGCATGTATTAAGCCATGCTTGCATGTATTAAGCCATGCTTGTTTCTATTATGCGTACTGTGCTTCTTGCTGGGGCCAAGATGGCCTGCAGTATGTTGAAATAA
This sequence comes from Rhipicephalus microplus, assembly GCF_043290135.1. Taxonomy (NCBI): domain Eukaryota; kingdom Metazoa; phylum Arthropoda; class Arachnida; order Ixodida; family Ixodidae; genus Rhipicephalus; species Rhipicephalus microplus. The sequence continues at coordinate 41,904,914 of NC_134707.1, forward strand.
ATTGAAATACATAAATGAAAACGTCATTTCGCACATCCATACACAGAGGCACAATACTTTCTAAGTTGAGCATAAACGTACTGGTATAAATGTGAATAAGTCTTGCGATACATTTCAAGAACTGCAACTCTCTCTCTCTCTCTCTTTTTCATAAATGGGAGAGCGCTATGAGTAGCCCTGTTGTGAGAGAGGCAGGTTGACTCTCCTTAGAGTGAATGCGCCTAAACTTGCTTTAGGATAACCACGTGACATAGACTATATTTAGGAGAGTCAGCGCGACGTAAAGAGGTTCAACGTGACACTCTAAAAAGAGCGCGCACATGTGACCCTCGTACAAAAATAAAAGAGTCAATTAACACATTTTTTTCTTACTGTGGATCAAGAGCATAGTGGAATGCGATGCTTGCCGTATACGTGCCAGACGTACCACTTTCTTTATTCTCTCTTTCTTGCTTCTTTCCCGCCTTCCTTCCTTCTCTCTCTCTCTATCTTTCTCGTTCTTTCTTTCACTGTTTGCTTGCTTCTTTTTGTTCTTTGCCATTTTCCTTCTTTCTTTCTCTCTTTCATTTTCTCATCGTTTCTTTCTTTCCTTCTTTCTATCTTTTTCTTTTCTCCTTCTTTCTCTGTCTTTTTGCTTCCCTTCTTCCTTTCTTTTCTCTTTCGTTCTTTCTTTCTTTTGGATAGCGCAATGCATCTTCCCAATAGTTTCTTGCTCCATGCCGGAAATCGAACCTTCACTCGCGTGCTTAACAGAGCTACACGCGGCTTGCATAAAATGCTGCTAAAGAACATCACACAGGTTTTTCAAGTCTCAACCTAAATTGCGTTAAACTGGGCTCATCGGTTGAAGTTAGACTGAAAAAAAAAACTCGGGGAATTCCGACTCGACAGTTTTACGTTCCTATCATAATGTCACCACGTATGCACCTAATTAAAGCTGTCCTCGGTGCAAGCGTGACATGCTACGCGTTGCATCACCGGAAAACATCGAGCTGCGCTGGGCATTCGCAGTCGGGCCAGGCTTGACGGCTACCGTAAGCTTTCTCACTTTCGCCATGCACACGCATTATATCTTCGACACTAAAGTGAAGTATCACCAAACGTAGCAAAGTGGTATCTGGATACAAAAATACGAGAGAACATCTATTTTCTCTAGAGACATTTCTTTTTCTAATTGTGTGCCTTTATGTGGGTAATGTAATGCAGTATAATACATCTGCAAACGTAACTTTCAGCTTTTAAGACAGAATTGACGACAGCCTCATGTAGAAAAAAAAAGACATGGCTGTTCTTTCTTTAAGAGAAATTGGTATCAAAAGCACGTTCCATGAAAGTACAACGTGCTTTCATAGAAATAGCTGGCTGTTTATTTTTAATTTATATAGGAGAGCTAGTGTATTGTCTATTGATGTTCTTGCAGCTATAGGTGCGTTTGACGTGGGTGAACCTATGCTACTGCTAGTTGAACGCATCCATCCAAACGAATGACGCGCATACTCATGATTCAACCGCTGTGGTAGCTGAAGTTGTAAATATATACCTTTACACAGCATATAATGGATGCCATGCTGATATGCCATCAACGAGGACATAGTGACCACCAATATTTGGTATGCAACCTTTGAAAAGTTTACTTTGCAACGAGGCTGCAAAACGAAACGCAATAAGCAGCGGTACTTCGCAGTGGAACGATGAGTACAACAGTCACACGTGACTACATTTTCTGTGCCCAAGTCTCAGGCTTCCATTTTCTCCAGGAATTCGACGATATGACGATACCTTTGAGTGTATGCCTCGGCTGGGCGTCGAATTCACCTACATGTACGCCTTCCGCAAAGGATCGGGCAAACCGCCGTGTGTGACTATTCAGGCAGGAATAGAACGAGTGAACATATTCTGCCAGACTACTTACATTACTGTTTACACAGATATAGACACTTGGCAACGCACTTGGTAAATTGAATGGTTGAATTTTTTTTGAAGAAAATATCTTGCGCCTTCGACTGGACTTGACTAAGGAAAAGGCTGTGCAAGCGCTATGGCGCATTTTCCATTGAAGCCGTCTACTAAAGAACTGCTTCGATTAAACGTCCTGCATGTTTGTGCTTGTGTGCATTTTTTTTTAGTTTTTGATCTGTCTTTCCATTGTCCTTCCCACCCGTATTTCGCCAGCCCGGCGCATGCTAACAAACTAATTACTTCTACCAGCTTTACCTTCCTGCCTTTCCTTTCCATCTTCTTCTCCCTCTGACACTTCATGTTCACTCCTCTACAGCGTCGTCATTACAAACAGAAACGGGAACGTTTGCGCCTATCAATAATATCTTCTTTTAGCTAGTACGTATGTACTTCTTTCTTGACGTTGCCGTATTACCGGTTACTAGGAAGAATCTGCGCACGCACGAGCCTTTATGGAACGTAGACTTCTGCGAAAGGTGAAGAAACTACTCGATGAATAGGATTCACGTATACGGCCCTACTTGGCAAATCCAGCTTTCGCCAAACTTTTGTTATGTTTTTAGGGGCGAAGCCCTTTAAGCCGTGGGTCGTGCCTCCCTGATGTATGTATGTAGTAGTAGTAGTAGTAGTAGTAGTAGTAGTAGTAGTAGTAGTAGTAGTAGTAGTAGTAGTATAGGTAGTTATCTCTCGTTTAGTTCTTTAAATGTCCGCTGGATGGCGGTACTTGTATATGATGAATCTATGATCAAAAGATGCGAGATGGCGTTACTTCGAGCGTTCACTTGATGTAAAGATGGACAGACAGACAAACAGACGGACGAATGCATAAACGGACAGACGGACGAATGAACACAGAGACGGATGGATGGCCGCATGGACGGACGCATGGGCGAATGCACGGACGAACGCACGAATGAACGGACGGAAGCAAGAATGAATAGACGGACGGACGGTCGGACGCACGGATGGGCGGATGCATCGCCACGCTCATCACCATTCACTTAGTGGATACGATGTGTTTTTTACCGTGGCTGACAGATGGCTGGGTGCACTGGAGTGGGCATGTAGATTCATTTTCTGAGTATGTGTAGCTTGCGTGAATATGCCTTTCGTCAGCGCTTTTGCTTCGTGGTCTAATATTCTAGTGTCTTGTAATATCGTTCGCAGTCTGAGTAAAGATACAGGCCTACTGACTGACCAACCTCTTTATAAGGCCGTATCTTGTATCAACTTTTGTGATCCTTAGCCCTTATCCAAGTTCAGGGATGCCATTCGGATCAAGCAAGAACTAACATCTGCCTTCGATGCATTTGCATTCCCCGTGGCTTAATCTGTTACTTTACCGTGACCTTTAACAGGGCAGTTGATTGTCGATGCCTCTTAAATAAACCAAAAGCCCTGACGCATTCGTTGCAACAAATGTCACCTGGAGCGTCAAAGACGTGATGGAATTCGTGGGCAGTAAACGAATCAGTTGACACGTGAGAGCAAAGAGAGAAAACCTCAATGCTGCTGACCGCGTCCAAATATTTGACCTTTGCGTCGAAGCCTGCCATATCTCTTCAAATAAGACGATCGCGTTGATATTAGCTATGGCAAAATGAGTTTGTTCAGTCGATATGCCAGTTGAAGAGTTTACAATGCCAGTCCTGGGATATTTGTTCCTGTTTTCCGAGGGTTATATGCACGCACGCATATTGCCCCGTCGGCTCGATATTTTTCATCAGATCTTCACCATTGCCAGCAGCGATGTCAGCTGTGCTTTTTTTTTGTCCTCTCTTTTGCGATTCACCATCTCTTAGCATCATTCAAAACAATATTGTGGAAAATCAGGATTGAGTAGTTTCTTTAAGGGTTACGAAGTAAGTTAGAAACACATGCACGAAAAGAGAGACGAAAGGTCTACTTTTGTTAGTTTTAACCCCACAAAAATAAGAGGCAATGAATTAGAGAAAAACGCATGTGTCCAGATTAATTGGAGCGTCAGTACTACGGTACATATTATATTTCAGAGACCAATTCTAGTCGGTACCCCTACTGTAATTCACCTGTACGAGCAAGGGCGAGGTATGCGGCATTATAGTCTTGCGATGCTGTGCTATTTCAACAACAAAGCAAACAACAGTGGTCTATTGGCTAAGGTACCCGGGTACCTGTATTGATTTTCATGTTATCACTAGTCAAATATGTTTTCCATACAGTCATGTTATGCCATACCAAGTTTGGTATTCATACCATCATCGAAACGGCCAGGAGAGCTAAAAGTAGTAGGCGGCTAGATAGATGGATAGATAGATAGATACATAGACAGATAGATAGATAGATAGATAGATAGATAGATAGATAGATAGATAGATAGATAGATAGATAGATAGATAGATAGATGCGCTCAATGTCGCCGAAGTTCGCTATGAAATGCTTCCCATTTAAAATAACAAATTGGAGGAGACTGGTTGCACTATTTCAGAGGAGGTCGGCGGAAAATGCCGGTTCGCTTCGACATGTTCTGATTTTATACCTGCAAAGACTCCGCTATTTGCTAATGGATGCATATGCACCAATGACATTCAAACACTTTCTTATACAGCTTAGATATAACTGTGCATATGCAAATTAGGCTTTGTACAGCCGTAGGCAGGCGATCATTTGATCTTATTGCCGCAGTAGGTCATTTTCTGGTAATCTCGGAACCCCACGTGGTTTCTCTAAACACTATGAAAAACTTCTGTACTTTAAGTGTGTTGGCTGTTCCGCCGCCTCTCCTCGTTGGTGCCGTGTGATCCAATGAAAAAAAAAATCATGCAATGAAAAAAGTGCCTACTTTAACTACAAATAAATCCTAAATACTACACATGTCTGAACGCAATCGCGTGTATCTCTACGCATGAAATGCGAAAAAAATCGGTGTACGATAGTGCATAATATTTAGTCAGTGTATCTATATCATCAAGGCATCAAGCAGTTAAGCAGCACGCGTATTATCACTGGTCGATACACGCAGTCAAAACGTACTACCGTAAACAATGTGAGCATGACCACCAAATTTCATATTTATAGATCTTGCTCCGCAAGAAAGTGCAACTCGAAGTGAATTTTTGCAGTTAATTATAGGCGCGATAATTTTATAATCACACCTTCATGCATAAGACAAAACAAGAGGAGATGTCCGTGGCAACTAAAGTACTATTGCCAAGCACACCTGACAAACAACACCAAACTTTCGAGAATGGTTCAAATGCAAGGACACCGTTTGGGCGTATCAGTTCGCTCAACGTTCGATCGTGTTAAGGTGCAACAAGTATGCGCACAAACACTAAGTCGAAGCCCCGCACATACCTTGTAACCGTGTAATCTGTGACTGTGTTGCTAGTAACACACACGCAGTTTCTAAAATCGTCCGTTAAGTACCCCACGTAGCAAAAGAAAGGTGATAGAAAACAGCAACATAGCTTACAATGTTCAAGCTGTGTACACCAAAGGCAATTAATTTTCAGTTGCGACTTGTCACTCCTTATTCTCACTGTCAATAATTGTTTAATTTTAATATGGCTAGGGAAAAAAGAACACCAGCGGCCTATTTCTAGAATGGTTTGTACAATATGTGTTACGCAGCATGCTGTCATCTTGCGGGAATTACGACAAATCAGAAGGGTGACAAAGCGGCAGCCACCACGTACATGTTTACACAAGTGCGACGTGGGCGGAAACATGGCGGACACGCGCAACAAGGTGGCGTCTACCCTTCCAAAGAATGACCGCACTCTGGTAGGGAGCGCGTGCATCGAAACACTCTACGAGGCGTCTCTTTTCGATATCCCGCGCGCTCGTCTCCTCACGACTACGACCACTTCGTTCTCGTCACTTCTTAGGCAGGGCAGCACGTGAACTGCTCCTGCGATGAGTCTTGCACGCGGGTACTTGTACCCTCCAAAGCCACCTCATCTGCCTGCTCTCAACTCCATTGAAAGACACCTGGGAGCTCCGGGTATGCCAATTATGATCGTTAAGCATTTAACTAACAGTAGCTGCCAGTATGGCATAAAGGAGAAGGTCATTAACGTGCCGATTGACATAGCCAAAATTGTGCAGGGTAGGCTTCGGAACGGACCCGACAACGCTGCCATCACCGTACACATCATGTGCCGGCTCGTAAACAATGTTTCCTACAGAAATAGTTTCGCCAAGAAACGACCCGTGCACCTCTAAGAAAGCTCCTCTAACATCTTTCACTTGGTGCATAAGTGGTGATCTTTTATGAGGTACTACAGTTAGCGTTCTGTTGTCATGTATTGGACGGAAGCTTGCCTGGTCGAGAAACACCACAGGAACATTTTAGAGGCGAAGCTCTTTATGGCTAGGCTTGTGCGTCCACGTTGTGAGTAACCGCCCCTCGTTAACTGTTCAACCGGTCATAGAGGACGGTACTTGTACTATACGGCGATAAATGCAAATTGTACGACACTAGAGGGTGCTACTTGTAAAAAAAAAAGAAGGATTGACGTCATACGTACGCAAGGAGAGAGAGACAATTGCGCGACTACGATCACGTGTTCTTCGGCGGCGCCGCACGCCAGGAGGCGCTCTATAGTACAACGAAAGCGCCGTTTTGGCGCGCGCTCACATTAAGAGGCTCGGCGATGGAAGATGAACAAGGCTGCTGAGCGGCGTGCGCGCAGGTTGGTGGTGGCTCGCGCTCGAAGAAGGAGTCCAAATTTGTGGGTGCGCGAGGCAAAAGCACGCTGCGAGGACCCTGCAGTACGACAACAGGATGCCGAAGCAGCAGCAGCGTGCGCACCCAGCTTCGCCCCCTCTCCATCAATCACCACGTGTATATGCTGTCAATTTTATGCGGCTTTACACGCCAAAAGCACCATTTGAGGTGGAGGCGTGCCATAGAGGAGGGCTGCGGAGATTTCAATCACCTGGTGCTCTTTGAAGTGAACACACATTTCACAGTACAAGGGCCACTGCATTTCTCCTCCGCCGAAATGCGACAACCGCGCCTTCCGTGTCAGCAGCCGAGCTCCGTAACCATAAACCCAACATGGCTGATTCACAATAACAATTGAAACCGGCCACAAGGACAACATTTTTCAAAGTCAAAGACCTTCCAGGCCCCGCAAGGAAGCCTTGTTTTCAATAAAAAAAATGCCTCCGGCTGTGGCGGCTGCATTTCCGATGAAGGCGGAAATGGTGTAGGCCCGTGTACTCAGATTTGGGTGCACGTTAAAGAACCCCAGGTGGTCAAAATTTCCGGAGCCCTCCACTACGGCGTCTCTCATAATCATATGGTGGTTTTGGAACGTTAAACCCCACATATCAATCAATCAATCAAAAAAAATTGCCTGTTTTTGTTTGCTTTGAATTCTGGCGTCAGCAGCGTGCACACATCTGTGGGCAGTTGCCGTCATTGGCCCGTTTGTTCCACGGTGTGCGTTTTAGTGATCCTTTCTAATATACCTAGGTAATAGAAAAATTACTGCCGGAAATCGCGAAGCACTCCCTGTGATAACATCGAGTGCGATTATCAGCACAAAGAGGTTGATCGACTGATATGTGGGGTTTAACGTCCCGAAACCACCATAAGCCCTTGTCCCTGTCTATCCTGTCCGCGCCTACGTAGTCCGCTCTAATTTCAAACGACGATAACGTATGAAAGACAGCGTAGTGGAGAGCTTTGGATATTTAGACCACCTGGAGTTCTTTACCGTGCACTTGATTCTGGGCACACAGGCCCACAGCATTTTGCTCCATCGAAAATGCGGCCGCTTCTGCCGGCATTTGGTCCCACGACCTGCGGGTCAGCAGCCGAGTACCTAAGTCTCTAGACCACCGCGGCAGGGCACAAAGAGATTGTTCACGCAACTGCAAAGCAAAATAAATTTTTTGAATTGCGATGCAAGCTTGCTTCCAGCGCATAACGCTTATGGGACATTTATTTCAGCCATGCCACGTTTTTGGGACACAGAAAGAAAGTCGCACAAAGTAAATCTTTCAGATAACGTAAAACTTTTCTATTTGCTAGGGGAATCAAAAGCTAGTTTTCCTTTCTATATTTACCAGGCACGACTGAGCTGCATTCGAATAGTCAGGAGACACTTACCAGTATAACAGGGCTTGATGGAGCGATTTCTTTCCACCGAGCTTTCGCACCAGTTTTCCAACAAGAGTCAAAGCATCTGCTACGCACTGTGTACCGTCCAAGAGAACAAGTAGCACCGTCCAGTCCTGGCACAGCCAAAATATTCTGTGCGACGGTCTAAGTTCAGCGTTCCAATGGCCGACGCTACAGGTGACCAAATGGCTGGGGCGCTTGTGTGATGACCCCAGTGAGGTCCTCGGAAAAATCACACTGCCACTCGATAAAGCGACAACCAAACAAGATTGCGAAAGAGCAAGTTCTATCTTCACGGACCTCCTAAATGGATAGATAATCACGCATAAAATCTAATAAATGAGTGGGCAACTGATAGCGTTGATGATCCGCGAGTATTAGGTTTTCATCCAGAAACATTTTCTAGGGGCCGTGAGGAATATTGCGTAAACTTGTTTTTTTTCCTTGAATGTTACAAATCTCAAAACATATGTTTTTCTTCTTAGCACTAGTGCCAATGCGCACTCTCGATCTAACAGCTCTGTTTCTGTAGCAACCTGGTGAACGATTGTCCGAGCGACGATCGTTAAAACACAGCTTTCAGTTTTTGGACAGTTCCAAAAAGCATCGGCGCTACAAACGAGTGGCACAGCGTAGGCCCCGACGGAATGTCTAGAAGAAAAAAAAATCACGGATTGTTTGCACGCACCAATTTTTTCGCCTACCTCGAAGAAAAGTTTCTTGAATGTCAATTACCGGATATTGTCTGCTGCGCGTCCCGTTGAACACAGTTGCAGACTAGCCAGTATATGCAGTACGTACAAAACTCACGGGGCAGTTCCAGGAGACGAACAATGGAAAGAGGCAGATCTGAACGCTGATGACAGTTACAAGCGATATCTTCCTTCTACCACAACCGAACAGTTAGAGCGACGCGCACACCAGTACCACCAAGAGAGCTGATTGTAAAGACGCACAAGTCGGCCAAATAAGTAGAGCGCAAGTTTTCAATGTCACGAAACCGGGAAGCAGACGGGAGAGAGCGCAAGCGACGGGTCGATGAACCACGTCAAAACAACACGTTCGAACGGTGCCACGGGCGCTGAACGACTGAACTCCGGGTCCCGGCCAAGCGCTGGCTTCGGCCAGCGGCGCGCGTTACTGAGAGATACTTGCGCCGTGAGCGCCGACCTTGTCATAAAGCGCCGCCCCGGAGGAACCCTAACGCGCACGCGCGCCAGTGGAGGCACTCTTCTTTCCTTCGTGCTTTCGCGCGCTTTTCTTTTTTCTCCCAGCCATCCTTTCTCCTTGCTACCGGTGCGGATCCGGCGTCTGGCGCGAATTCCCGCCGAAAGCGCAACAGATGGCGGCTTCGATCCTGGCGCTATGCGAGGGAAAGCAGCGCCGCCTGTGCAGCAGCGCTGGCTTGTGGCTTTAGCGATAATTCAAGCGCGTCGTGTCCACGCGCACCTGTTGCTTTAGGCAGCGGGTTGGCTCCTTGCTACTCCTTAATGCTTTTCTATCGAAAGCGCGCAGACGCGTTTGCTCAGGTCAGACTGGATGCTCTTCTTCGGCGAAAGCTGTTACGCCTGATTCGGGAACTCAAACGAATTCTCCCGTTGCGCCATTACGGTAGCTCGTTGCTTGATGATGATGATGATCAGAACTTTATTACTCACAAAAGAGGGGACCGGCCGAGAGGTGGGTTACGCTGCTTAGATGAGGTCAGCGGGGATCCCTTGGGACACCTCCAATGCGCGTGAGATTACCCGGCGTTGCTGTGCCGAGTCAGTGATATGCAGAAGGGACTCCCATGTATCTTCTGTGTGAGAAGCGTCAGCGTACTGTGAGCACGTCCATGCCATGTGTATGAGGGTGGCCGATTGTGAGCAGTATTTACAGTTTACAGCCTACGCAAATGACCTCACCCTGTGGGTTACAAGAGGTAGTGATGGCCAAATCGAAGAAACCCTACAAACAGCAATCAAGTGCGTGGGCAGGTATCCCTCTACGGTAGGCCTGTCCTGCTCGGCGACCAAATCCGAATACATTGTTATCAGATCACAAGGACGCAAACCCAAACAGGTCTCTTTCAGTGTCTTTGCTTGAAAACTTCATCAGTGCGCCGTAACAAAATAAGCCTTCTTTTTATAGGATTGCGTACGTGCTGCTTTTGGGCAAGTTTAGATTCGAAGCAGCTTAGGGTCGAGTTCAATCCGGTGTATGGTGCGACCACCCTTGCAGAGCATGCGCGTACGCTCCCCCTTCGGCCTCGCAATGCCGACGCAGGAATCGTCTGCTAACCTACGCTCGCTCCTCCTTTCTTCCCTCTATGCACTTGCTCCCCGCGGCGTTTATACCTTCATTGCGCATGCACGTCCCTCCACTCTACCTCGTCTCCTACAATCCATCTTCCCTCACTTCGCAACGCCGACACAGCGTTTGCCAGCGAGATTCTGCTTAACATAAGTTTACTAATACTATGTACATATACACTATTGCATTTGAATAATAGGGGAAACAAACATCAGCGCATCTATGTTTTCAAGTCTCAATTGAAAAAAACCAACCACTCGCACTGCGCAACGATTCACTGACCACCTCGTATATATAGGCATCGGATCTTGACCTTCAATTGGGTGTCAGTTTGAGATTTCTCCTGCAGGTTGTTAAACAATAAAAGTTTGCAGATGGGCGCATTAGCTATGATCGGACTGCGGGTCTCTGCGTCCAATTGGAGTCGTCTGCCTCTCAGTGCCCGTTAGCAGCGATTGGCACGTTCCACTAGGAAAAACTGGTCCATCACTACGTGCTTTACACTTCTCCAGGTTTTCCTCCTGCGCAACACCGCAATGAGCGCAAGCGTCAACGTCGCCGCCAGTGTAAGCGTTAGTGCCCGCTGCTTTGCATACACACATGGTTCTCTTTAATAGGACATGGTGTAAGTCTTGTTTTTTGTTTATTTCGGCATGACAATTTTCGTTATAGCGGCATGTAGACTATTTCACGGCTTGTTTTCGGTCGACATTTGCCATGGAGAAACGACGCACAACTTCTTTGAAGGGTAATGAGTAAGCAAAAAGGATAAAAAAATATTTTTCTTGTTCTATGCAATTTCAAATGCTTCGTCTCGTTTAAATGAGAGCAAGTCATCTATTTGCCTCTCTGTAACTTCCTTCTGGCAAGAAATGAAATTTAAAAACCTGTGCGGCGACCGGCCACACCTCCATTTTTCACGGTCAGTCATATATATCAGGGGGTGACTAAAACTGCTCCGAGAAAGTGGAGGTCAATCATTCCAAGCGACAACGTTCCCAAAGCTCGTTTTGCAGATATGTTGCCTTAAGTGTCATTGACTGAGTAAAAAATTATCTTTTCAATGACCCAATATTTTGTACGTCCGATACATCCATAAGGCGCACTTCCGAAATATCATTGGTGTGTCAAACCACTTCACAAAACAAGCACGGCTGTTCGAATGCATCAACTCTAATTGATGTACGCCTTCTGGTGCCTAATTAAGGGGAAAGCATTAGATGCTTCACCAAACACCAATATTGGCCGTCGGCAGCATGGCTGTACTGCGTCGACTGAGTCAACGTGAGTTGGTGCTTTCACGAATAGTCATTGTGAATGCTCTCTGCAGTTAATCAATGCACTATGTGGCACTACACAGAGCTGTCATGGGCCGAAATCTTGGGCCAACGCTTCACTCATTTGAGTGACTTCAGAATGAGTTAGCCGGCTGGCGCGAATGCTCTCAGCGCGCTGCCTGGTAAGCAACCGCTCTATTTGTGAAAGGGTGCCGGCTGTACGAGAGCAAGGCAAGTGGCGCCTAATTTCAAAAGAGAGTGCGAAGGAGACCGAGAAGAAACGAGAGGGCAGTGTTTTGCCGCCAATTTCAGTGTTTTTCCACCAATAACAAAGCCACTCACACGCAACATCCTCTCGTTGTGTTTTTGGCAAACAGTTATATCGCGTGCGCTCAAAAAACGAAAAGTGTTGGTAACTTCGAATATTCTGAACACTACGATATGGTTCGGTTTAGAAAAAGTGGTTAGAGATTTATAGTACGTGGTGCTTTACTAGAGGAGAGATCACACAAGCCTCTCACACAACGAGCCGGAATATCAAGCAGGTCTACGAAGTGAACGCGCAAAGTAGGGCAAAGCAATGTGCATTGGATCATACGTTGTTGTCTTCTATTTGGTTCTCATTAGCAAACTTTCATTTTGTTGTTGTTAACATTTTGCCCTGATATGTGTTTTAATAAATAGGAGGTTTGTTATCGGCGTTTTTTCGGCATTGTGGCCTTTTATTTTCTTAAACAGTACGTGCGCTACGTACGTTCTGTAAGCAACTTTAAACGCACGTGTTTTGCCCTTGCGCTTCGACTGTCCATGCCGCCCGGCGGGACTGAAGAGAGATGGACATTATGAGGTCATTAGGAGCTTCACTAGTGGAAATCTGGTTGGAAAGATCAGCTGGCCAACGCGAGCTGTACACGGCAACGTTGTCTCCTAGCAACGCACTACGTAGAGAAAGCCACGCTCGACTAAGGAGACACACCAGTGCAAGAAGAGAAGAACGGAACGGAAATGCCTAGAAGAATAGCATGAGTGTCACTTAATAGTCCGTGTGTTTCTCGCGGTTTCTCTGTTATGACGCACCAACTCACCCAATAACCATCCAGTATAGCTAACTCACGCGTTACTTGCGTCATAAAAGCCTTCCTAATGAGCGCATCGCTAACCGGCTCATTACTGCTATACGGTTCAGAAGAACCGGCGCCGCAGCTTTGCTTTTTCTCGTGCGTCGCAAGCCGAGTATCGCAATTACCGCTTGTGAAGAAAAAAAATATGAAATTGATGTGGCGGAAGAATGCCGCAATCGGGAAAAATAATATCGCGTCTGACTATGACGACAGCATCGACTTAAAGGGCGGTTACCTAGCAACAGAGCGGATTAGTTCATTGTTAACGCTACTAAGCCAATTCAGCGCAGCACCGGTCGGAAGGAAATATGTCATAACGAGGGACGTAGGAAGCCACAATGCCAGAAGCACCCCTTGCACGAAAAAAAAAGAATAGAAAAACAAAGTACGAGAACGTTAGCGGACATTTTCCAGCACTCGTTATTTGTTCGTTTCTGCGGATACAAGATTTATGTGGCCTTCTTGACCTTGTTCTTTCGCATGGCCCTGTGGATACAAGAGGTATGTGGCTTGCGGATTACGCGCGCTCAGTAGCAGATTGAGAACACGGAGTATACACGGGGGTAATATCCCGCGAAGAGCGTAATCCCATTGAGAGCACTAAGGACGACATCGGAAGAATAATTCGCTTCGGTCAGCGGTCCACTTTAGGGAGGATAAGATGAGAGTTGAGTTTAATGGTGTCGGTAGTGGCTCGAGTCACCAAGAGAGAAGACAGAAAAAAGAAAGCTTGCAATTATTTCAGATTATCGGTTAGAAGTGCCTGTTTCACGGAGCGTCTTTTGCCGAACTACATGAACCATATTTTCTACCCTCAAGCTTGTTTCAGTGCAAGGGACACGTCTAAACAAAGCTAGCTCAATGCAGTGTTGATTTTAACGTGTTACACGCGAATTCATTACCAGAGCACAGATTTATGAGTTCACATAATTTTTTTCTTTGAACAAAAAAAAAAAGAGCGATGTCACTACTGGAGAACCACTCGCACTAATCTAGATTTTGCCATAAATCTCGATCAACAGTGACGATGAGGATGTTTGGAGAGGCTGGCGGGGACCATGTATCCTTACCACGATACACAATTGTCGCACCGCTGGAACTCCTCTGAGGAACGATGCACCAAAACCACGCCGATCGAGCGTTGTGAATGCCGATACCGCCACGATGCGAGAACGACGAGAACACCAACGCAAACTAGATGGACGCACCTTAGTCTCGCATCCCACTTGATGCGACGTTAAAAAGAATAACGCGCGTAGATTTTGTCTGTGTGTTGTGTTATTTCTGTCAACCTTCATACTTCTATTCAGGCAACAGGTTGCACAAGTTACACACGTCATCTCAAACAGTTCTCGCACTGTCACGTACTGCTTTGACGTACGCAGGATCATTCTATCACTTCAACCACGTTGGGGCGCACTTCCATTAAATGTAAAGCGGTGTTTAGTCTGGCATATCACCTCTTTACGGCACGCTTAGCACTGCAAATATTGGAAGATGAGATCGTGACCTCCCAGTGCATGCATTCGTCTTCGCGTCTGGAAACTCGCAAACCTGTGTAACCTGTGTAAAGGTCCTTCGAGGTGTCCACAGGCAGAAGAAAAATAGAGCCTGTGCGGTTGGATCCAAGTTAATACGACGCAAAAAGATTCTTCTGGCACTTTGCGCTCTTGCTATATGCACCTGTGTAGCCCTTCTTAGCCATGCCGAAAAGAAAGAGACCCAGAAGCATGTTTACTCGACGGTGGGCACTTAACTGGCCATGCTGGACTTGAAATGAAGAGACCATATTCTGCGAACCCTGCCGAAAAAATGCATGTCTATGCTAAACCACAAACTGAAGCCTTCTTCTTTGCTTTCTTGTCGTAGACACAGATACCACACGTATCTATTAAAAAAATTGAAGTTTGTTAATGTTTATTGTGCGCATATTTACGATTTTTGGAGCCTAAAACAGTGTTTTGCCCGCTTATTTTTTGTACATATAGCCCGTTTTTTAGTGCCTATAAATCCGGCCTCTAGCAATAACCGTTACTATATTTACATATTACCCCTTAGCAGCAATAATGGTAGTAACCGCTACTCATTGCGTTTGTAACGGCGAGGGTGGTACCGGCTGTGACAACACTTACAAACAGCACTTACTAACAACACTTACTAACAACACTTACAAACAGGGCCGTAACATATGTGACAAATAGTAAAGCGAAAATAGTATTTACTACAACCTTTTTTCTAAGTGTAAGATGCAATCGCCACAAGTTGCCAGAAATTGTGACGTCGTCTTGAAGTCCTGATATGACGTCATCACATGGCATTGTAGTGTGGAAAAATGAGCAAGGTTAGCGAGCAGATTTGTCATCGTCGGTCCCTTGTCCGCTGTGTACAATTTTCGCGCATGCGTTTTAGCGTTGTGGACAAATTAGGACCGATGCGAGTGGCGCTGCAAAGCCACGCCAGGTGCATAATGCTTTCAAGGCCTCTGATTATGGCAGCAGTTTAAAACCACGTTGTGGTCATAAACGTCTCGTGGAGAAGGATGGTGAGAGGAACAACACAGCCACCTGAGAAGATGAAACTGTGGGGGTGTTGTTGTTAGTGGTGGTGGTTCTACAAGAGAAGTTGGCCTGGCCTAAATGACCAACAATTATCCCGCCTAAGTATCCCCTAAATGAGATTCATTCGTCACCGAATGTGACCAAACCCTGAAGTCTCGCAGTATAAAGTCATCTAAACATGTTGCTGCTTGTGCTTGTTGCCGTGGGCCTTTCAGGAAAAGCGACATCTTCAACTGTCCTGTGCCTGTGACAACGATTTTATCTTGCAATCTGCGTATCTCTACGGTGGGCAGCTTTCAAGATAAAATAGTAGCTTAGGCGAGTTCATGATTTAACACGGTCATACTTACGCAGCGCAAAATGAACGAGGACAGCTGAAAGTGCACAACGGAGGTGCCGTGTTGTGCCCTCCCATATGGACTCGTTCCTTCCGCACTGTGGTTATACGTACATAGAGAAGAGAAATATGAATTTCTCTTTTCAGTCGTCTTAGGCAAATGTGCAAGATAGCATGTTGCTTTTCCACTATACTTGACATTACTACTCCGGCACATTCTCCACTTTTTCTATATGTGGGGTTTAACGCACCAAAAATCACCGTATGATTATGAAAGAGGCACTTTCCACTTCTAAACACCATTAATTGAAAAGAGTTAACCCAAGTTGGTGCTCATGCACCACGCCATAGTTGAGCAGAGCGGGGACAAGAGCGGGATAGAATATCTGAAGTAACGTTGAATCGATTGCCCCGTAGCAAATTAGTGAACTTGCGAGATCAGAGGAGCGCGTTCTGAACTATTGAAAATTGCTAATGTTAATCTGGTTCCCTGTGGTTTGTATCAATTCAATGAACCAGTGACCTTAGTGGTCGCGAAGACGTAGCTAAAGCTAGCTTTTCTCTTTGAGTCAGCATTTTTCAAAACCTCATGGCTTCTAGTCTATCCCTGCAGAAATTCCACGCGCACTGACAATATGTCATTAATATGTATATGACACTGCAGTCGGGTCAGACGGCTTTCTTCTTTGGTTCCCAACCAAATCTCGCTAATGCAATAGGCTTTGTGTGACCTTTGCGTGTGCCCCCGGGTGAGCGAAACTTTCGTCATCAGGCTTCGTAACTCATAAAGGGCACATCACGCTGGCTGCCTAAGCCTGAAACCAGTGGATACATTAGCATATATAGAGTACCTCTCGCTGACGGCATTAAAATTTGCCACAAAAAAGACTATCTCCTGTAGTAATAAAAAAAGCACACGTAATTCAGTGGCCACACATAAAGCCTGCCTTGTGCCTAGCTTCGTATTTATTTATTCTAATGGCCGTTTGTTAGGAGCGTTGCTGCCGTGTGCATAAACTTTAGAACATCTGAGATACGGAGAGGTTATCGGTCAATATCACTAGGCTCGTTATGCTGTCATCATCCCCAAAATGAATGTTAACACTTTGGGATGTATAATAAATTACTAGTCTGTTATTGTTATATAGTACATTAAACTATGCTTTTAAATATGTAGATATGCTGGTTGCAGAGCAGAGCAAGTTTGTAAATTTGACAAGGTAGCGCCGACAAGTATAAGACGTGCCATATTTCCGAGAGTAATGCGTCCGTCATAAATGACGTTAATAGAGTGAAAAACTATTTACTTCTAGCATAATTGTATTATTTTAAAAGAAGAGCATCTGACGGAAACGTGGAGCCTAAAAGGACAGAGAATCGAACAATATTTCAAGCGTCAGTCAGGCTCCATTAAGCTCTTCCATATATAATCTGCTAAACTCCGCCGCATTCATTGAAGTGTCCCGCAGTGAAACGCGAGAATAATTCACTAGTTGTTATGATGGATTAGAACTTACCGGGGCCGAATACGTTAAAGCACTGAAGAGATAGGTCTTCATCTAAGCTCACAAGTGTGCAAAACCCCCCTCTCTCTTCCCTACGCAACCTGGCAAAAAAAAAAGCTAGAAGTATTTCTGTCGTGTTGCCAGGTTGCGTCTTCTTGTTTGTCTTGGTTTCTACCTTTGCACCACGTCTTTCAACTACCAATGCGCCAAATGGCCCTACATACCATGCTGTTAAGAAAACATAAAGAGTGAAATAGAATTTCAAGTTAAGACGCAGGACGACTCATTGCACTAAAAAAAACATGAAATGATCGAAATGATATGTCCTCACATCAATAACTCACATTTACGGGCGTAGCGAAAAAATTCCGGCACATCCCACGAATTGTGGGAATGGATTTTGTACGAAGCAGTCAGCAGCACCAGATACTGCCTGACTCTGAGCCAACTCTTGGGCAACAGGTGATACAGGTGTTTCCGCACTGGTTATGGATGACTATAGGGCTGTCTGACGGGTACCTTACTTCTTGACATACAGCTGGTCGTCAGGTTGCAGCACATAGGTCACTATTATCGAAACGAAAAGTGTGTGTGTGTGTGTGTGTGTGTGTGTGTGTGTGTGTGTGTGTGTGTGTGTGTGTGTGTGTGTGTGTCATTGAGCTAAATTAAAAACACCAATCTCAACAATCGCCATGTCCACACCGTATTTTATCCACGCTGAAATTCTAATGAAGCTATCAATGTTTATCTTCGCTGTGTGGCGCACAGCCGTGTTACAGACACAGTGGTACGTGCGTATGCGTCACCCGTTACTGTGGGAAAAAGGTAAAAAATTTAACTTTGAAGCGATAAAGGAGCCCTGTTACAAGCAGGGTGAAGCTGCAGCCCAGGGTTCTCTGGAACAGAGGGTGTCACTCCAGCGACATCCCGAATTCTCAGTATTTTTTCAACGGGACAGAGAGGGGGGAGAGGGAGGAGTGATTATGAATAGAGGAAATAGAGGAATAGAGCAAAACGTGCACCGTGCAGCTGTCTCTCTCAGGGGAGGACACCTCAACAGTAGCACACAAAGAAATCAACAAGAAGATAATGAATGAAATAGATAGAAATTGTGGGAGTCGGTTAGAGGAGATCGAGCACGGGATCCTGATATGTGAGTGGTCTTGGGAGCGAGGTTATCGCGCACTGGAACACCGTCAAGCGTGAAATCCGCCGAGTCCCTCCGGGACAGTTTAAAAGCGGTGTGTAACATTTGCCACGGGTATGTCATGTTAATCTTGGTATGACGTATCAGTCGCGTTCGCTCTACACATACCCTCATATGACTATTTCGGTGTGTACCGAGTTTTAGGCGCCGCTAAAAGATGACTCAGATGTGAATAGATAGATAGATAGATAGATAGATAGATAGATAGATAGATAGATAGATAGATAGATAGAAAGATAGACAGATAGATAGATAGATAGATAGATAGATAGATAGATAGATAGATAGATAGATAGATAGATAGATAGATAGATAAATAGATAGGCATTGAAGTTACGATGTTTTATATTTACGCACAATTGTACATGAAATGTAACAGGTCAAGCATTTTTGCACAATCAATCTTGCTGCAGTAACGTTGACATTGAGGATCAGTTATGCAAGCCCATGTTTTTTACTCGTAGCTGTTGTTTGTTTCCCAATTATGATATCCGTTCATTCAAACAATAACACGACACTTTCAACTCAACCCGATGTAAACAGTTGGGAGAAGGGACACTTTATATTTGGAAATGGGCTTAATAGATTTGCTGCGTGTGAAGTTGAGACAGGTAAACATCTCGCCTGTCCTGGTGATAAGAATGGGAGCATAGAATAAATACATGGGAGAAATATGGCCAAGTTGACGTTTGTTTCGAACAGCCATTTGAAATTCGTTTACATATAATTCCAGGATTTTTTATCTAGTGTTGCCCAACATTTTCATGATAGTACCGCTAAGACAATAATAAAAAAATCATGTGGAATACAACGTTAGGACGTTGGATCAAGCGCTATACTTACAAATTTATGGTTACCATCTAACAAAATATTTGTTGAGTGAGTACGCTCAAATCACCTGTGCACTACATTTAACCAATAATAATAACTTCGTTCAGCCTAATCAGCAGCTGTTAGTCAACAAGGTCTAGCCATTATTCAGTCACATTTTTGGTGTCCGCAATGTAACAGCCATCGATGCAAATATTCAGCTATGTCACAATGCTTGAACAAGTTCTATACAATTATCCTTTCCTTAAAGACTGCATCAGTATAGCATTCATGTAATATTTCCAAGAATAGCCCCACGTTCCTGTAAATGTATCCGTTGGCACGCAATCATAATGTTGAATACCATGCAACTGTTATCATCACGCTCAACATGAAATTGGATCGCGTAACAATTTTTTCTGATTTCTGGGTCATTTTTTCTATCATCGAGTTATTAGCCGTTTCAGATGTATCGTCCAATGCTCGTCACCTGTATGAAGGAAGCCTGTGGCATGTCCAAGATGAAACTATTTATGCGGCTGAAACTGTGGCCGGGAAAGGAAAAATGAGTTTACAGCAATACACACGGTATACACTGATATAGCGGCGAACACAGAGTCGGCTATCGAAAAACTGACAAGGGCTTAAGCACGCTGGCTTTTATGCATGTATACCATCGAAGATTCCAGCGTTATCGCTGACGGTCTCGTAAGTTTTCGAGCTCTAACGGTCTCGTTGTGCACGTCTGTCATTGAAAGAATATAACAATAAACAGATAGTTCCCAGTCAATCGAGGGTGCATTGCGCAAGGCAACAGTTACACTTTATTGTGGCGGTAGCATGAAAATAGGAAGGAAGGAGCATGCATTGCAATATCAAATATGTAAGATCCTTTTTGAGATAGCTATAAGGGGTCAGCCCCCATAGTGCTCTTATAACCGTTAAAAACAAAGAATGTTGAATATTTCTTCTAATGTCGAAATTCTTTTGCATATTCACGCAGAATTCTAATCGTGCGATGTTCCAACTTGTCTATAAACAGGAACTGCCAAAGTTGTATACAGATGCGTACGCATGACTTTTAAAACAAGAGACTGGAATAAGCAAAGGGTGCCGCTTTGATGGTTTATTCAAGCGCGCCATAGTGAACTGCGCCAATGAGCCAATACAGAGCGGTAGAAGGGAGGCAGCGCGGAATAGTTTGTATCCATCGTTCACGCTTATTCTACATCATGGCACCCGGGGGACCGATTTCGCCGGTGCTTCGTGGGATGCAGGCCTCCTGACTCTTCAACGAGCTCACTTCCAAAACTACCCGTGAGTGTTCTAGCGCAGTTTTTACTATACCGGGGGAGTTCGCATCGCGAGAATGGCGACCATTTTGCCGACATCCCAACGTGTCGAGCAGTTATTTCCCAGTTCGCGATCCCTTGACGCTGCTGCTTTTTTTTTCTTCATCCTGACAGCGAGATCGCTTTTTCGACCACTGTGAAGAGCTAGCTGGGGACAATGGGGTATCTGGTTGGTATCGGCTGCCGTCAGTTTACCGTTGCATCCGCCCGTTCGCTCAATTGAAATTGCGTTCAACGTATTCAGGTGCTCCACAGAAAATGCTATTTCGCTGAGCGCGTGGGTCATGTGAAATTCTTCTGATCAATGTTTTGTGAAACTGCTCTCTAAAAAAGAGTGTATGCATTTTAAATAGTGAATGGAATGTATTTATCAGGCGAACATAAGATTTAACTCTACAAAGTAAACCTACAAAATATGTGTACCATTGTTGTCATGACAGATGCTTAGAATGTGCAATAAAATTACAAAATTTGCAGGCTTCGCGTTTTGCGAATGGACAAGCATCCAATAAAAAGGGACAGTTAACAGAACCGCGTTTGAAGTCGACTAAAAATCACAGGTACAAAGGAAAAAAAAACATTTTGGCAAATATTTCGCTGTGTTATCACAATAACAAAAAAATGGCCAGTTTCAATGCTATGGTAGAGGCGTCCGAGAAAGGCACAACACAGCAGAGTACTCAACACGGGACTATTCATGTTAATACATGCGCGGTACACTGCCTGCTTAAATTAGAGGCACGTGCTTTTGTTTTTCTCGCTAAAGTGACCTGGCTCGGTACCCTTGCGTAAAAGCACAGGTGGCTGGTTACCTTAGTCTAGTGAATGATTTATTGCTCCTGATATCTTTCATTTAATTGATCAACGCTATGGGAGAGCCAACCACGTCAAAATTTCAGTCTCGTGTGCACTTTACCTCAATCTAATCTGCCCCATGCATTGATGTTTTCACGTGCAAGTTCGTAAACGCTGTTAAGCCCGCTGCTTCAACTAGATTCGTGAAACATCGCACTAGTATGAAATTCATGGGTAAACTCGACTTTAGCTCTTACAGATAGAATATAATTTCAGATTATCTTAACTTTGCGCACACAGCTGGGCAGTCACAGTGACTTTTCAGCGAAGGTTTGTGGACAAACGCACTGTCAAGCATCCAACTATTTCTTCGCTTTGAGTCATGCGTGCGTCACAAAGCTTGCCGTATATGTACCAAGAATTCCTTTATGTCTCGAAGTTCTACCTTCGAAACAAGTCCGGTCTCAAATGCGGCCACCTCGCTCGTCAGAATGAGTGGTCCAAAGCACACTGCGGAAAACCGCTTGGTGCGTGTATCGCTGTTTAGCTTCGCAGTCCAATATCTCGGCGTACGCGCTCAAGCGAGCCGAGCACGTATCGCCAATGGCCGCAGCAGCTTCACAAACGATTAATCTCGTACCTTATAAAGCCAAATGAAATTAAAAGGAGAGCAGCGTGCCCGCAGTAACTTGTGTGCACCTGTTGGAACCACCGGACTCTACTGCTGCTAAGCCGGCGGCCGCTGGTATGATGTCCTTCGAAATTGTGACCCCGTGGTTGCCAGCACGGCTGGCTCACTTTTCGCTGCCGCGCACGCCAAGCTGACGTCACGTGAATACAACCTATACTCTGAAAACATTGCTAATAAGTGGGAACTTCGGCTTTGATTGATTGATGTGTAGGGTTTAACGTCCCAAAACCACCACATGATATAAGAGACGCCGTAGTGGAGGGCTCCCGAAATTTCGACCACCTGGGGTTCTTTAACGTGCGCCTAAATCTGAGCACACGGGCCAGCAACATTTCCGCCTCCATCGAAAATGCAGCCGCCGCCGCCGGGATTCCATCCCGCGACCTGTGGGTCAGCAGCCGAGTGCCTTATCCACTAGACCACCGCGGCGGGGTAGAACTTCCGCTTTCGATTCATGAAATTTCTTCCTAACATACGTGAAACCAGCGAAAATGCATAAATTGGAACATTAAATTGCTATCCCGTACTGAGAATACATCGTGCTTTAAATCCTTGAATATTTGTTTTCAACACATGCATATTTTCCCGAAGGGCAATAGAATACGATTGTTCCGCCTACACTAAAACACGCAAAATCTCAAGTGGTAAGTTCTAAGGAGATGGTCACTGTGCCATCTGCCCATGGCCATTTGTTTTATTTGCAAACAAGCCAGAATTCAGAATTCTACTGGTCAACCTCGGAGCATGATTAAGAACAGCTTGGGTAGCAATGGCACTCGTTTCAATGAGACTGACCTGATTTCTTCGGTGTAATGTGCTTGAATATTCTCGTCCAGAAGCGTGGACGTGAACTGGATAAAACAGAGTGGTGATCGCTGAAGGTTCTATACGTTCACCACTTTTTTCAAAAGGTCGAGTGGCACAGCAATTTATTAGATTTAACTAGCACACAAGCTAACTAGCTGTGCTACTCTACTATGTGCTTATGCCTCTCTGTATTTTTATTTCTGAGAAAGCAATTCTTCGAAGCATTCTTTCGAATAATCTGTCTTAGCCGGGTCGGGACTATAGCTTCGAGGGAACGCTTAAAGCTTGAAAGACCCACAAATGTGAAGAAACATGATATTTCATTCATCGCTGTAGTCTCGGTCTCTGCTGTAATGCCTTCATTATATTTCCGTTCTAAAGTAGTACTACCATGGAGTGAAAGGAAAACTTGTATACTGAGTGATCAGTTCTCCCGTTCATTCTTCCGATTCCTCAATAGCATCGCTGAAGGACTGCCGCTGTCTTAGAATGGGCATCCAGTTTAAAAATGAAACATTTTTTGCATCACCAGTCAAACAATTAGCTATCGTATCCCTACCACTTCGTATGAGGCAGTGAGTGAACTGAGGGTGCAGACCACTGAAGATGCTGTAACCAATTTCGCTAGAAAATAAGATAAAAAATTTCAAGACATCAAAACAAATTCTGAAATTCTCTGGACCCCAGGGGAAACAGGCATTGACGAGGGAAACGCAGCCACTCTTGTGGTTACCGCTCAAGCGGGTGGGTTTGATGTCATATACAATTGCCACACCCCAGTTTGCCGCACCCCAGTTCCCAGCCACTCTTAGAACACCAAAACCTCTATTTTATTATATACAGACCAGACTCTCTCAACAGAGCACCAATTCATTACATTTGCACTAAAATGAAATCAGACAGCAAAAACAGACTGTTGAAAGGTACACCTGCGTGTATGCCGACACGTTCGATGGCGTGACGTGAAGCTGCTCTTCACCCTTTAGGCCCCTTGTCCCTTTCCGTTGTCCATTTCTCACCTCATCCTCTACAGCGGCCAAGAGTGACGTTCATTTAATCAGTGTACCGCTGCTAGCTATTACAAGTGTTGTCTGAAGATCTGATGACAGTACCGTAGACCGAGCAACATTGGCAACATAAATGTCAGATTTTCAAGGCATGAATGTTTGCAGACAATGACACAGCAGCAAGAGAGTCCGTATTAGCTTTTACAGGAGACGTGGATTTGGGAAAGTGAAGATTGTGGAGGGGGGTGGGTGCAGGAGAGGTGCACATCTACCTCTAGCAGTAATAGGTAAGGCGAGTAGGAAAAAGCAGAAGTTCCAATCTGCTGAAGAAGTAGAAAAAATTGTAGCCGGTAAGTTTCTTTTTTTGAACTCCTGTCCAAAGCAGACACTACTGCATCATCGCCTGTCTCCCTGCTCAAAGTGTAAAACTGGGAAGTAGATTATCAAGCATTGAAGTACCCTTTCAGCGTATAAAGGCTTAGCCGTCTGCGTTAGGCTTAGCAATTTGTCTATTTATACTGAGCTGCCACCGTATACAGGCTCAACTCGGGTCTCGGCTTTCAAGCTGTGGTGTTACTGGAACAGCTAAATGTATTGCGAAAATAAACTAAAGGCCCTTATAAAACACCACTCAACAAGTACGACAAATACTGTACATGTTTACGTTTCGCAGAAAAAGCATGTCAGTACTTTTACGACGCTTGATAGAGTCTAATTAGGAGCGATCACATGAGCTAATACAAACAAAAGCTTGCGCTTAAGACGCCAAAATAGAGCAAGTGCAGTAAGAATCTTCACAATTCTTATTACCTTTTTTTGAAAAATATTGGTCGCTACGGTGTGCTAAAGGAGAGGGGAGATATTCCTACCTGATTGATAACACAGGGCAAGGGAAGAAAAGGGCTATATGGGGAAGCCTAAGTCGAGCTGTGTTGAGGAAGAAAACATAGGCTTCTAAATGTTTTAAGTAAATATCTGAAAGAAAAGAATTGATTAAAGCAGCGCGTATAACTTGTACAGTAAGCGCGGACAGCGCAGCTCTTGGGCACCTAGGCAGTCCTGGATTTTGCTATTGTGATATCGTGAGGCAATTTTGGTTCTTTTTTATTTGTTTACTCTAATATCTCTTTTACTTTATCACCAATTTCTTTCTCTTACTCGATCCTTCGGTCTTTATTCGTTTCTCTTCTCGTTCTTTCTCTCTCTCTTTCTCCATACTTCTCGCGTCCTGTTTCTTATGGTTTCTTTCTTTCGTTGTGTAGTTGTTTATCTTTCTCAGCCTCTTTATTATCGCCTTTTGCTCTGTTTTTCTGCACTCTGCTTTACTCTTTCCGTCGTCCTTTTTTTCCTCATCAACTTCCTATCTGTACTATCCATTCCGGTATGCACAATACTATAAAAGACTGTGCTAAGCTCTGGCAGAGTGCCTGGATAGCGGAGTAGATAAGACGCCCGCATTAACGCCCGCATTAAGATATCGGATACGCGGGTGCAAAACTTGCCTCGCATAAAATTTTTCCACCTTTAGTTTTCCTCTCTATCATTTTATTTGTCTATCTTTCTCTATTTAGCTCTCATTTCCTTTGTCGCTCTCTCGTCTCGTTCTCTTTCTCGTCAGAGTTATTGCCTCCGGCACCGTAAAACCAACGCACGTGTCATCGGGGCAAAGCGGTATATAAAGGCGACGAGGAAGAGAGGGTATATACATAGAGAGGTCTTCCTCGGTGGTTTTTCGGGGACATCACGGTTATAACGATGGGCTTGATCGATCACACCAATAATGTTGCGCAGCTAAAAAGTGGTCACAAAAGGGGCCGGCGACCATAGAAAAGACTTCGCCTCTTGTGTTCCCTCCTTGAATGCTATTATTACACTATTGTGTAGCCACACGGCAAACACTCGATGCGTGTAAGGAACTATACGAATATTTCCTTGAAAGAATGGGTCCAGTTGACGACAAGCTTTGCCCTAGCTCTGGTAAGAGAAACACAACGAATCTTAATTCTGTTAAGGATGATTTGGTAATTCAGAGGTTACTCAGGTAATTCGGGATCTTACGTGTACGGTGTAGCAGGTTGCAGAGTCACTATTAATGCGACAGCGTCAAAGAGTTCGTTCTGCTTCAATTTAGGTGTCGGCACCGACATCATGGGTTTTGAGCAGGAAATCAGTAACGTCCGTGACCAAAATATTTCAAGAATATTGAAAATGAAGTAAATAATGTCAATTTGCAGTTTTAGTGAGAATTCAAGCCAGGCCTTCTGCGTGGAAAGCAGTCGTGACAAAGCGACACAATTGCTTCTAACAGGGTCGAGGGGCACATGAAATGAACTTTATTGAGAAACAGCAGTTCGGGTAGCGCGGTCTAAGCCATACACATTGGAATATTAAAAAAAAAACACTGCATGAATAATATACAGCCCAAATAGCCCAGTTAACGAATGTAATCTTGCAAATCGGAAGCTTAGAATCACGACAGATGGCAAACTACCTGAATCGCGTAAAGAGCGGATTTTTCAAAGGGTTCATCATATTAATCGTTTTCCGATAGGCCACAGAAATTTCTTTGACACGTACGCATTTTGTTAGGCCGCCCAATAAACTGTTGGCTTCATAGGGCGATTTACCCATCACCTGAGGAACATGCCGTTTATGACGCACACAATATCAAGCACGGATCCCACGCATAATGGACTTGACCGACAACATTCTCGCTGTTAACGAAAACTTCCTGGCTCCAGTGGCGCTTGGCATTCGAACCTGCTACCACTTCTTCCCATGTTTCTATGCGTTTATACACTCGGCCACCACGCATTCGTCGTGTATCCTACTACAAGCCGGCAACTTATATGCTTGCTTTAGCGTTTAAGGACCGCATATCATGGAGGTTCTTAAGCGGCTTGATGCATAATTCGCCAAAAGCGCAAGGAGCGCACGGCCACACTTTTAAACGGCATCGGCCCGCAGAGTGGCGGTGTTTCATCACTCCGTCAGCGTGGATATGGATTAACCCAGTAGGTGTCCGCAATGTGGATTACTGTGCGGCATGGTTGCGGTCTCAACCGAGAAGAGAACCTATAGGCTAGAGATTAAGAAGGCGGTAGGAACCCGGTCCGATTAAGTGTAACAGCCCGCTCGTGAAAACAGTTTCATTAAACAATCAAAACCTGGACAGTGGTCGCAGGGATTCGTGGTACTGCCTTCAAATCCACATCAACATAAAAGTACTGGGGTTCCTTTCCATGATACTAATCTACGACATCCATAACAAGCCCTAGCGGTAGGCCTAATCTAACTGTCAATGTGAAGCTATACAGCGATTTCTTCGCATGGCAAGATGACACCTCGGGAACATATTGACGACCTGTTTTCTGTGTCTCTAGAGGCAAACATTTAAATTTACACTTTAATTTATTTCTTTTTTCCTAAAAGATAGAGCTGGGCCCGACCACAATGCTAATATTATGCTTGATAATATGTTGAGACCGATGTAAAAGTTCTACAACCAAAATGTCAAGTTATTACCCCAAAGAAGAACCCTATGGTATTTTATACAAATAATGCAAAAACAAAGTACCTTCAGATTGCATTTATTGTTGACTATTGTGAATAATTAGAGAAGAAAAGGGAAGTCATTTAATTTTGAAACTGAGCAAATTACGCGTAACACCGTCCGTCATTCACCCCAAATAGTTCCACTTGGGCCCCCTCCACCCCATATGGTCATAGGTAGTCTTTTGTCTATCTATCTATCTATCTATCTATCTATCTATCTATCTATCTATCTATCTATCTATCTATCTATCTATCTATCTATCTATCTATCTATCTATCTATCTATCTATCTATCTATCTATCTATCTATCTATCTATCTATCTATCTATCTATCTATCTATCTATCTATCTATCTATCTATCTATCTATCTATCTATCTATCTATCTATCTATCTATCTATCTATCTATCTATCTATCTATCTATCTATCTATCTATCTATCTATCTATCTATCTATCTATCTATCTATCTATCTATCTATCTATCTATCTGACGCACTTGTTTTGTTGTTAGATTTCACCAAATGATTTCAACCCACAATCAGTCTCCAAGGAAATCACAGGAAATATTAGGTGTTAACGCGTTGTATACTAATCACGATATTCATTGCAAGGAATGAAAAAGGCAAAAAAACGACCTTCTTGCTTGGTTGGATCTGGCGCAAAAAAATATTCAAGGTCCAAAGAGGGAAAGGAGGCGAAATTGTCCATTATAAATGATTTTTCAATTAACGTGACAAAACCTGCATCTCAGTGAACCACAGCAATTTTTGCACCTTATGGTTTCTTTGGCCTATTTGTCTGTTAGAATCTATCTATCTGCAATACCAAAATGGAAACTGCACAACCAATTGAGAACAATGCGGCATCACCTGTTTATATTAGGTGTTATGTGCCGAGCACCATGAAGGGGAGGATAAAGAAGAAGCGGATTCGCACGGAGGCACCGGTGTCTGTAGTGGTGACTGGGTGAGCAGCAAGCTCGCCTTGCCCGGCCAAGACGCGAGCGCTTCTGCAGACATCGTGGAGCGGCCGGGCGTTGGCCCCCGCCGGAAGTGGTCGATCGCGGGCCAGCATGCACGCCGAGAGAGAGGACACCGTGCTGCGACAGCTGACTGAGGCGTTCGGCAACCGGAAGTACTTCCTCATCTCGGCGGGAGTGAGTGGCACGATAGGCTTTCGTTTGCGCAAGTGGCGGCGCACCACTATCGCGCGCGACCGAGAATACTGCGGTACATAAGCCACGTGTCGGACCAGCGGTCACACGTCACGTTACATGCAACACACGGTCGAAGTAGCTTCGCTCCGAGGGCATCTACGAAGCACACCTGCACAGTAGCACAGTAGTGCTCCGGGGTGGCTCAGTGGTTAACGCCTCGCTTTCACAGTAGCACAGTGGCAGTTGACAGTAACACAGAAGCACAGTAGCCAATGCTTGTCGTGTAAACTTCGTTGTTGGCTTCGTAACTCACGTCCCTGTGCATGTAGCGCAGTTTCTTTAACCATGCAAAACTAAGTAGCCCAATACCTAAATTTGCTAAAGCATAGAATACGTTGTACACGTGTACGTGATTCCATAAAGGCGAAGCACCGCACAAGGCAATATCGAAAGGAACTTGAAGCGCGAGTGCAGTACTCACCTTTCAAAGTGCTATGCCACTGTTGCCTTATTATTACAAGTACCACGGAGAAGCTATCGGGATAAACACGTCAAGTCACTGCAAATTCGACCTTTCAATGTTGGTTTTTATGTAAGTGTTTAAGGCAGTAGCACGCCGACATGACACGGAATGTATAACTGAAAGCGAAACTGCAAGCATTACACTTGACCTTAAATATTCACGTTTCCATCCGTGAATACTGCGCATGGGCTCGCGTACATGGCTCCGACAGGTTTCCTCGTTAGTTTAGTTACTTATGCTGTTTCCCTTGAAAGATTATTTCTGACAATCCCACTACATCTCACGGATTCATGGATCTTGCAGAAGATCTGATAGGCGGGCTAGTTGGTACAGATTCATTAAGGCAACCTGGCAGCGCAAACAGACGGGCGAAGTATGAAAGCTAAACTGCGCTTCTTTGTGTACTTTCTTACTTTCCCACTTGTTTGCGTTGCCAAGTTGTCATAATGAATGGATGAACCTTTGTGCGTGAAGTATATGCAGCTTTTTGTTTTATTCCAGACGCAAGCTAAACCTCCTTGGCGGGCGGTTGTAAGTTTGTGTGGCTCCACTGTTTCAGAATCTATACTCGGCAAAAACTTATCTTGACAACTGAGCAAAGGCTACGGAGGCGGAGATTGTGCACATTCGATTTGATCCGCAAGTAGTACGGCAGCTTGAGAATGAATTTTGTTTTGCTCGCTCGCATTGTTGACATGTTTCGAACATTCGAACATTAAACGAAAATGTCAATGGTACAAACATTGAAATCGTTCAGAGTACAGTTCAACACCGTAATACTGGTATATTTTTCTTTGATAGCAAAACAACGTGTTCGTGACCTCAGATAAAACGGCTACGTCAACGACTCCATGGTCACTTGAAAAAACGTGCGCGCTAAAAAGATGGTGCTGTGTAAGAAATCTAGAAAGAAAAAGAAGGTATTCTTTTTTGCAAAGGGAACATTAACTGTAATGCCTGAAACTTCGCGCAACTGTTTCAGTTTCGTAAGGAATAATGCACCAGTTATTTCAATAAAGCCAGTGAGAAAACGATAGGTGAACTAAAGTACCATTTTTTGTGTGGTAGCAGGCATGCACTTTAGGCCTGTGCTTTCCACAGTGCTGTTAATAAAAATTGTCGCCATGTATAGCCATGTTTTCGGTGACCAAAATATGAGGTATTTCAACACATGTGAGACGTCAGGTGAATGAAATTAAAAATTTGATTGTGATGTGTTCAACCTGAGAGATGGCCAGAGTAAACAATATTCTAAGGAGGCTTAACTTGGTCCCAGCAGCTCAAGGAAATTGAAAAGCAGTGACATCTAAAATAAGTCGAGAAGTGCAATACTAAAAGTGAGAATAATTATTTTGGCAATATAATAAAAAACATGATTATTGGAAAGCACAACATTAAAAAAAACAAAGTTGCTGGTTACAAATGGAAAGCAACAGGGAATGCAAGGGTGTCATGTTTGGAAAAATCGCGGAAAAAAAGCACAACACAAGCAACATGCAGGACACAAGACCTCGTGCCTTTGTGCCCGTGTTTTGTGATTTTCTCGCGCTTATTCCAAACATGAATTCACACCAACTCAGCGATCGGTCCCTGCTAGTTCACACTGCAAGTGAGCTCAAGTACGTCAAATGAGATCCTCGTGTGAACGGTGACGTCACTACATTACCTTGTTCTCCTTGTTCTTCGTCAGTGGATTTACTTGAGGCAAATGGTTCCTAGGATATTACCGAGCACGACAATCCCAGCAAACTCTGCCCTGTTGTGCGCAGGTGACTTTCCTGCTGATGCTCGCCGCCTTGGTGACCGCATCGAAGCACCTGAACAACGTGCGCAATCAGGCGGTAGACCCCCGTCGCCGGGTACCTTTCCGGCTCAAGCAGATCAACAGTCAAACCACGGCAGATGGCCTCGTGCAAGATCTTGCTCACTTCAACGAGATTCTGGGACCACACGCTAAGGCAGGCGACAAGGTACCCTAACAAAAGTACGCCATATATCTTGGGCACGGTGGCTGAGTGCACATGTTCAGCATCCGTTAACGTGCATACAATTTTCCCGTTAAATACATACGCCACATCCGTTAAGTTATGGTACAAATGTGAACGGCCATAGTAAATCGTTATTATAAATTGAAATGCAAAACTTTTGCCATAATAAGTTAATACGTCTACCTTCTATGTGACGAGTTACCCCGATGTAACAGCTGTATCATACTAGTACATATAGAATGCCTAAAAAGTTGGATATCCAGCACTGCAAACAGAATTACGTTTCTTGAACATTCGGGTAGACTTGAAAATCGCCATGCCTGCGCGGAACATGCAGCACAGTCACAGGGAAGGCATGCAGAGCAGCCTTTTAGAGCCTTTCCTAAGCAGTCTTTGGGTAAATGGTAGAAGCACACTTTCTGGGTACCCACTACCTCATAAATAATCATAATGCCTGGGTAGTAAGGTGGCATTTGATATGTTATCCTTCGTCATTCTTCGGAGAAGCGTAGTATCTGCTAAACACTAGCAACAGATCTCGTGCAAATTTTGTGTTGCTTTCAGTGCTGACAACGATGACAAATAACGCGTGAAGTGGATATGAGGTAATGAAGAGCAAGCTTTTGTAGTGTGTTGGAGCATCGGACGACACACTGGTTACGCGATTCGCATTGTGTGACGCCTGGTTGTTCCTTTGCTGTTCTAAAGTGCTTTGTTACTCATATTACCGCGATTCCATTCCCGACATCAAGTCTGTCTAAGGGAAGTTCGCAAACGAGTCCCAAGCAACGGCGTGATCAGCGATAGAATACTCGGCTGGCAAGCAGTCAACCCGGGATCGAATCCCACTATGTGACAAAATATATTTGGTGTTTTCTATTAAGTTTTTTTGTGTGATAGTGGTGCGGTGGCGAACAACTACGGCACCACGCGTGACCCGTGTTGTGATCTTATAATAGCTTCCGCTGTAAAAAGCAGTTGTGAGGATGCTTGATTGCCACGCAAAATGCTTGGGTTTTATTAATTTCTTAGCGAACTTAGGTAACCGTATCTATCTATCTATCTATCTATCTATCTATCTATCTATCTATCTATCTATCTATCTATCTATCTATCTATCTATCTATCTATCTATCTATCTATCTATCTATCTATCTATCTATCTATCTATCTATCTATCTATCTATCTATCTATCTATCTATCTATCTATCTATCTATCTATCTATCTATCTATCTATCTATCTATCTATCTATCTATCTATCTATCTATCTATCTATCTATCTATCTATCTATCTATCTATCTATCTATCTATCTATCTATCTATCTATCCGCCTAGGACATTTAGCTCTCCTGGCCGTTTCGATAATGCTATCACTACCTAACTTGCTATATCATAACGTGACTGTATGATGAACCTATTTAACTAGTCCTAACATGAAAATCATGGCATGTATGTCATGAATGTCATGATTTACATTTCATGATCTAGCTGCTCTTACGGTAGTTTTGTTTATAGGATATGTTGCAAAACTGGCATGGTATGACATGAAAGCATAACGAACATAAGTGACTGCCAGTTGGGCGTGTTGGTGAAGGTTCATGATGAAACAAGCGCAAAAAATGCACACACTGAGAGAGGACACAGACAAGCGCTTACTAGAAACTGGAAATTTTATTTTGAATTGAACACGAATAAATACATTACACACATGTACGTCATTCTCAACTTCCCCTGTCATCATCAACAACGAGATCAACAATGCTTCGAAATGAAATTTTCAGTTGCTAGTAAGCGCTTCTCTGTATCTTCTCTAAGTGTGTATTTTTAGCGCTTCTTTCACCATGAACATAAGTGACAAACCCTAAAGTGGAAATCATGAAATGCATGTCATGATTTTCGTGCTATGACTAGGCATGACTACACTGCCCACTCATGGTGCGCTCGCTGCCGTTTCGTTAGCTTCGCATCTACCAAGTTTGGTATTACGGGACGTGAATGTATTACGAAGGTATGTGACTTGTGCAAACATGAGAATCATCTGTGCAGGTGCGTGTCATGTAACAACATGACTACATGCCACGCTCATGATGCGCTCGCGGCCGTTTCGCTAGCGTCACTTATACCAAGTTGGGTATTACAAGACATGAATGGATGACGAATGTATGAGAATGGTGCGAACATGACAATCATGAGATGCGTGTAATATAACAACATGACTATATGCCACATTCAAGGCACCAACACACTTGCCCCCGTTCGTTTCGACGCGTCACGCCGGCGATGTCACGCCAGGCACCAAACTGCCTGTCATATACTTGCAGGTACGCGCCACGTTGTGTTGCTTTGACGAATGCGCGTTTGAGGGCATTCGGCGTCCCTCCATCACGAAGAGAGGTAGGCGCAGTGCTGTCTGGGTAGAGCTGGGTAACGTCATGGGCGCGAAATGCAGCATGTTGCATTTCACACTGGTTCCCGCCGGGCCGCGCGCCGACGGACGCTGGTCGCGCCGGCCGCGCCTAGCGTCCGTATTGCTAGCGCAGCGTCGCTGCGCCCAGCGTGCGTGTTAGTCAACGTCAGGTCGGAGTAAATTGGACCCTTCATGATGCGCTCGCTGCCCTTTCGCTAGCTCCGCATATACCAAATTTGGTGTTACGTGACGTGAATAGACGTCGAAGGTTAATGACACGTCCAAACATGATAATCATGATATGCGTGTCATGTAAAGCATGACTACATGCTATGCTCATAGCTTGCTCGCGGCCGCTTTTCTAGCTCAATATACATCACAATTAGTATTACTTGACGTGAATTTGACGCGAAATTTTAATGACATGTCCAAACATATTACACATGATATGCATGTCATTCAAAACATGGCTACATGCTGCGATCACAGCGTGCTCGCGGCCTTTTTGCTAGCTCCACATGTACCTAATTTATTATCAGGTGACGTGAATAGATGACGAAGGTAAATTACACGAGCAAGTATGATAATCCTTAAGTAAAAGTCATGTACGGCACAACTTATCTCCACCTCGTAACGTTGTGCTGCTATAAAAGTGGCATATCAGCCTTCCTTATTCGTGCTTCGCATATCATCGGCTCTCACTGTACGTGGGATCTGCCAATTTTTTCTGCTGGGACTATGCCATTAATTCTTTGCTTTCGTATGGTCAACGCTGCTGATATCACGTGTTTTTTTTATTAATGCTCACGTCTTAAAATTGCCCATGCGTGTTCACGTCTTTCCTGGGTAGGTGCTACGTTTCAATCACCCGTGGCACATACCCACCCGCAGGTATGTGCCACTGTCCGTCGCGAAGTGTTTGAAGACGTACGCGACGAGATTGTGATAGTATATATGTGTTGACCAGCGTGTAAAATTCGCCATACTATCTCACGCTTCCATGTAATTTCGATTCACGCCAAGTTAAGGAGTGATCATGAGAGCACCCAGACGCAAGCGGCTGATAGATAGATAGATAGATAGATAGATAGATAGATAGATAGATAGATAGATAGATAGACAGATAGACGCCGAAGGTGCTTACAATAAGCAAAGTGCTTCGTGTATAATAATATTGTCATTCCTGCCACACTTGCGCTACAGCATGCCAAGGTGATTGTGATGCCATAAATTAGATTTGTGGGGTTTAACGTCCCAAAACCACCATATAATTATGAGAGACGCCGTAGTGGAGGGCTCCGGAAATTTTGACCACCTGGGGTTCTTTAACGTCCACCCAAATCTGAGTACACGGGCCTACAACATTTCCGCCTCCATCGGAAATGCAGCCGCCGCAGCCGGGATTTGAACCCGCGGCCTGCGGGTGTGATGCCATAATTGATCTTGAGAAGACAAGACATATAAGACATGCCAGAATCACCCCCCTGCAAAGCGCTTTCCACACAGCACCGTATAGTACTTAGTGCGTAGCCAAAATGTACAAAAGCTCCAAGTGATGAGTTCTTCAAGCATAAGGAACGAACCACCATTGATTGGACCTTCATGCCCAAACCTTTCGCTGCATTGCACAGACGGCAGCTGCACGCCTAGGTTGACGGAAGCAAGCGTTCTAGGAAGATTTAGGGGAAAAAATTGGAGCGAGAAATGGAAGAGGCGTTTTTTATCTCCAAAGATGGTGATGAGTGCGTCGTGAGGGCCTCGATAGTGTTGCACCCTATCGAAGTTTATTACTTTAGTGCTTGTCACTAGACCACCTTTTTATCCGCGGTTTTTTGTTCTCCTGTCACGTGTGTAGTTCTGATTGATTTGTGGGGTTTAATGTCCCAAAACCACCATATGATTATGAGAGACGCCGTAGTGGAGGGCTCCGGAAATTTTGACCACCTGGGGTTCTTTAACGTGCACCCAAATCTGAGCACACGGGCCTAGACATTTCCGCCTCCATCAGAAATGCAGCCGCCGCAGCCGGGATTTGAACCCTCGACCTGCGGGTCAGCAGCCGAGTACCTTAGCCACTAGACCACCGCGGCGGGGCGGGTGTAGTTCTTTATATGTGTGTACGATCTTCAAATAAACTCAGTTGATAGCACTGTGTTTGCGTTCTCCTTTTCTGTGTTTTCGTGCAAATTTTATTAATGAAATAATATTGAAGCGTGACCGACATCTCACAGACGTCGACGGAGGAGCCCACCTGCAGGCACCCGGACTGCCGCTGGGTGTCGCTGTATCTGAACAACCGCGAGCACAACACTGTGGACCCGTGCAGTGACCTCTACGGGCATGCGTGCAACCACCAGTGGCGCGGCAGTGGCGAGTACCCGTTCGGACAGCACTCATTCCGGCAGTTGGCCGTGGGAACCATGGTGGCCAACCTGCACAACTACTTCAACCGAACCTCGAAGCAGACCTTCCAGGACCAGGTCAAGGGACGATTTCTGCATCAGGTGCGTATGGTGCCGCATGCAGTAACCAGTGCAGTCAGATAGCAGTACGAAATTGGAATAGTACTGGTCGTGACAGTAGTTGTAGGGGGCTTTGTATGTTTATGTGTTATTTGCCTGCATCCCCTCGTACGGGGTTATAGAAAGGAGGTTACACGCTCAACACTTGATTGATTGATGTGTGGGATTTAACGTCCCAGAACCACCATATGATTATGAGAGAAGCCGTTGTGGAAGGCTCCGGAAAGTTCGACCAACTGGGTTTCTTTAACATGCACCCATATCTTAGCGCACGGGTACACACGTAGGAGTAAACTTAAGTAATAATAAGTGTAAGGTCCGCTTAAAACCGGTGATCTTCCGTCTATTGAAAATCTCTCTACATGTACCATATTCTGTGGAATCTCGTTAGTACAATTCTGTATAGGATGTTTTTCTATTCCCGGACAACGTCTCTTGGAAATAACGAATTGCAATGCTTTTAGGATGGCCTAAACCTTGGCCTAAACTACAAAAAATACGAATAAAATAGCGCATCTTGACTGATATATATCTGAACGTTTCATAGATATTTGTCTGCATACAAGCTCAAACCACGTTCCGGAAGGCCATATCTGATCCACGAGAGTGTTTAACAACTTGAAGTATTCGGTACTCTACTGTGGGACACCATAAAGCCGTTCCAGCCCAGATACGCGATGACGGATGAAGAAATGCGTGTTAAAAAGTGTTTATCGATTTGGAGTATTTAGTATTTATTCGACGTTTCAGGGTACAATGTATTTGACCATTGGAGAGCAATATACCTTCCCAAAGCCTAGAAAGAATGTGTTTAGAAAGAGAAGAACGTGTGTTTAGAAAACATTGTTAACAATTTAGAGTACCAGGTACTCTACAATAAGAGAGCATAAAGCCACCCGCGTGGCAATTTTTCCTTTTCAACTGCGTTAGACCTTCAAGCACCTCGAGAATTGTCAGATAGATAATTTATTCTAACAGGCATACGTTCATGTC
The DNA here is from genome assembly GCF_043290135.1 of Rhipicephalus microplus. Taxonomy (NCBI): domain Eukaryota; kingdom Metazoa; phylum Arthropoda; class Arachnida; order Ixodida; family Ixodidae; genus Rhipicephalus; species Rhipicephalus microplus. The sequence goes on from NC_134707.1 coordinate 41,941,901, forward strand.
GCTGGTTTTCAGTAGAAAAACTGGAACTTACTGGTCAATTTACACAATAATTACCGCATCTCTGTTCTAAAGAAACGTAATTTTGTGAGTAGGGGCGACGAGCTGTTAATTCCTAATAGGCGTAAAATTAACACGAGCAGTGATAAAGCTATTATACTCTCAACGGAAACCACCAAACGCGACTATACTCCACAGAGAAACAGTCAAGGAGGATTAAAGCAAAATTGCTAGAGAGGAAGCTCCCGCAATGCCTTGCCAGCAGAAGTGAAGTCAGTTTTTTTCACTGCCAAGATGGTGAAAACATGCTCTTTTCTGATGGTGCCCACTTGAATATCAAGTGGCTTTGATATGTTAATGCAAGTACTACGTTAATTAGTTCTATAGTAAAAAATAGTTGTTCTTGACGAAACAACACACAGAAACGAGTATGGGTGACTGAATTTTCAAAGAACTTCGCTTCGAGGCTTACTAAGGAAAATTAGTAACATTAAGACGTACTTGGAACACTATGTGACCCAAAAAAGTTTCTACATTAGGCTCGTTGGGCGTGCGAGGGAAACTTTCTGTCGCAGTTGTACTCACCTGACCCCTAGTTGAGAACTAAGTACTCGAAATCATTCAACTATTTTTTCTGAACACCTGAAATGTCAACAGTTAGCAATAAACTTCCCTGTCTTAATCGCTGAACGGTGACACTTTATCATGCCCCTAGTTAGATGACTGCCGCAGCCGCCATGTTGCCATAAGCTCGGCTTAACTCCTGAGTCTTGGGCAATCATTTCCACTCCACCAATTTTTTTAATCCTCCTTGGAAACAGTAGGCGCGCTGGCATTATCGGGGCGGAGCTTCCGTTTATTCTGAAATTGTAATCAAATTTATCGAAGTGGACTCTTGCTGTAATAAACTATGAACCCAGCTAGATGTCTTCAAAAACAGGCTGGTACACTTATTACTCATTCCAAGTATAATGAATATAGTTAACTTTTATTTTCATGATTAGTCATTTCGCCCTTTCATAAGCTATAGAATTTAAAACTAGCCAATTATGTATACGTGTTTATCATTTACAACCACTTTTTCAATCTGTCCATGTTTTCCGCCCCTTCTCGTTCGACCAGCCAACTAGCCTTTGGTAAATGCAAAACTCCATGAACAAACAACTTATATGGTGAACAGATTTCACAGTTATCTGGTATTAGGATCTCGAACGCCCTACCCTTTGAAATGAAGTGTTTGAATTTTACTAAGACACTGGAAAAACAGCAATTAAACTAATTTTCTGATTTATTATTTACCATTTAAGTTTAGTTGGATGGTTGTCATCATTTTTAAGTAAAGGTTGTTCTTTTTTTTTTCTCCTGTGATGTAACATTTTTATTTTTTCCCGCGTCCGTGGTTTTTTCCTGTACTGTATTGCTTCTTTATTAGATAATATAAACTTCTTTAGTTATGCTTTTCCGAAGTGCCCTTATAAATTGTATTTTTCACCCAAACTAGCCAATGGCTAAAGGTCCACACAGTGTGTGCAAGCTTTATGAACTAATTTTGCGCAATAAAATTTCAATTCGAATTCCAATTCCCAACCACTGCAATGGTTTCAAAAACGCATAATTACCTTTGAGCTACAATAATTAATTCCAAGCTGCTCTAAGCTCGAAAAGTTATGACAAAAAATCTTGCGATTCCACATCGTGTAGGAATCGATTTCATCAGCAAAGCCGTCGCCGAATATTTGTCTACGCTGAATTTTATTCTCACTTCGAGCCTAGCGTTACGAGCTGCATCTACACGTTTTCGTAAACGCAAAACTTGTGTGCACCTTATGGGTTTACCATGAACGTCCAATACGTGGGCACTTAAAGGGTATCTTTTGGTCGGACGTTACGTCGGCACTCTCCTTAGAGGTTACACGACGGTCTTATCTAAACCAACTACACTTCACGGCGCGAAGATGTGAATATCATACGTCAATTTTCTTAGCGTGTACATCGGGGTCAAGAAACGCTTGAATGTAGCTTAGTGAATTTTTTTGAAGAGTAAATTCAAGAGTGTACCTGACTGCCACGCGAAGTGCTTAGGTTTGATTCCTGCTGAGATTATAAATTTAATTCTGTGATTTCTTGTGGCCACCATTCCCGATATCCATTCTTTACGTTTTTGACATGTAAATTACAGGCATTTGTTTTTCCTGTTCCTAGGCGGAAAGAAACTCACATGTGGCGCATACCTGAATACTGCAGCCAGTGTAAACGCGTATGTACTGAAATAGTGTGGACGAGTGTTTTGCAGCTTACACTGCAAGATTTTCCCGCTATTTTAGTCATAACTAGACAGACGCATCCGTCAACCCCTTTTACCCTCTCATACTAATCTTCGTCTACACCAAGCTAAAAAAATTACGGCATATTCACGGGGTGAATGATGATGAATGGGCGAAGCTCCGGAGGGATTCATCGGTAAACTGTGAATCTTCCGTGTAATTCGCCCAGTCGATCATCATGTAAAGACGTGAGAAACGCTGTGTGTGTATATACGCAAATCAACTTTTATTTGTTTTTAGACGATGGATGGCTTGCGATGTCCCTTGCCTCGCGCGCTCGCACATCGGGATTCTGTCTGCGAGCGCGCGCTGCTGCCGCCTTGCGCTCTCTCCGCTGTGCAGCCTTATCCATCCGGTGACTCCGAGCGCGCGCCAACAGCGAACGGATTTTATTACAACGCTCCCCCTAGCGTACGTCGCCGCACTAAATCGAACGATTGCCTTCAACCAATGACACGCGCCATGTGTGACATCATTCCTATTTTATAAGATCTCGCGTCTTTCATCAACTACAAGTACCGCTTTCTGGTTTATAACATCTTGCATCTTTTCATCATCAGCTACAAGTACCACCATCTAGTAAACACTACAAGAACTAAACGAGAGGTGGCTACATACAGGAGACGGTACCGCCATCTAGTGAACACTGCAAGAACTAAACGAGAGGTGGCTACATGGATGGATGGATGGATGTGGCTGTACCCTTTAGATCGGGCGGCGGCTAACGCCACCTAGCCGTAATACTTAGTGAACTAACCATTACATTTATCTTTTTTTTCCTTTAAATAATGAAGTTGAGGATTCGTACTTCGCAGTGAAGGGTTTAATTTTCACTCGTGCCTTGACTTTAGCCACCAATCAGATAACCTCCTTCTAGTTAAGTCTACCCGCTTAAAGTCTATTTTGCCCTCGCTGTCCCTAAATCCCAGTGCTTTGAAAAACTCTGCGCCATCATCCTGAACTATAGGGTGAAGCCCTTTACAGAACATTATCAAGTGTTCGGCAGTTACTTCTTCCTCTCCACACGCACTGCATACTGTGTCGACCCCTTCGTATTTGGCCCGATATGTCTTGGTTCGCAGTACTCCCGTCCTGGCCTCAAACAGTAGAGAACTACCCCGAGTATTATCATAGATCCTTTCCTTGGCTATTTCCTGCTTAAAAGTTCGATAGATCTCTAGTGCGGACTTCTTAATCATGCCCATTCTCCACATGTCAGTCTCCGTTTCCTTCACTTTTTTCTTAACCGAAAGTTCTTTTTGGTTTGGCCACCTGCTGTTTTCTAAGTATTTACCAGTCAACTTCCTGGTTCGCTTCCTCCATTTTGTATCGACATTCTTCATGTACAAGTAGCTGAAAACCTTCCTAGCCCAACGCTCTTCCCCCATTTCTCTCAATCGCTTCTCAAATTTTATCTTGCTGCTAGCCTCCCTGCCCTCAAATGATGTCCATCCCATATCACCTTGTACTCCCTGATTTGGTGTATTCCCGTGAGCTCCTAAAGCAAGCCTACCTATTCCACGTTGCTTAATTTCTAATCTTGCTTGAACTTCTGATCTCATGCACAAGACCGCATTGCTGAACGTCAGCCCAGGAACCATGACCCCTTTCCATATTCCTCTCACAACATCATACCTATTGTAATTCCACAGTGCCCTATTTTTCATGACTGCTGCATTCCTGTTACCTTTAGTCGTCACGTATATTTCGTGTTCCCTCAGATACTCGGTCCCATTGCTTATCCATACGCCCAGACATTTGTATTTATCTGTTATCTCTAGCGTGACCTCCTGTATTCTAAGCTCACTACCTTCGTTGTCATTGAAAATCATGACTGCTGATTTTTCCCTACTGAATCTAAAATCTAACCTATCTCCCTCATTACCGCAGATGTCCATCAATCTCTGCAAATCTTCCTTGTTGTTGGCCATTAGCACTATATCATCTGCGTACATTAATGCTGGTAGTGCCTGATCAATAAGTTTTCCTTGTTTGACTAAAGAGAGGTTGAAGCCCAGTCCACTTCCCTCTAATTTTGCCTCTAATCCTTGTAGGTACATCAAGAATAATAAGGGTGACAGGGGGCACCCCTGCCTAAGCCCCCGTTTTACCTCTGCAGGCTTGGATACCTGTTTTTCCCACTTTATAACTACCTTGTTACCTTTATAGACACCCTTTAAAAGATTTGTGACTACATGTTCTACGCCTAGTGTGTCCAGTATTCCCCACAATTCCTCTTGAACCACGCTATCGTACGCTCCCTTGATATCCAAAAATGCTAGCCACAGGGGCCTGTGTTCTTTTTCTGCTATTTCGATGCACTGCGTCAGTGAGAACAGATTGTCTTCCAACCTCCTGTGTTTCCGAAACCCATTCTGCAGTTCCCCCAGCACCCCCTCATCCTCTATCCACGCCTGCAGTCTTTCCTTTATAATCTGCATCGCCAGCCTGTAGACCACTGATGTCACTGTTATAGGACGGTAGTTGTTTATGTCAGCTTTGTCCCCCTTTCCTTTATAGATCATGCTCATCCTGCTAAGTTTCCATCCATCGGGAACTTCACCATCGATTATTATTTTACTCACTGCCTCTCTCAAAGCCTGCTTAGACTTCGGACCTAATGTTTTTATCAGCCTAATTGGAATGCCATCTGGGCCTGTTGATGTACTACTAGGAACCCTTTTCTCAGCCCTTTCCCACTCTTGTTGTGAAAATGGAGCCATTGCACCACTTGATTCATCTTTATCTATTGTGGTGCATAAAGTACTTCTTTGTTGAAATTTTTCTGTCACCCTTGTTCTTATGCATTCAATAGCTTCGTCCCCTTCTAGCCTAGCACCTTGGGCTGTAGTTATAAAGTTCTGCTCTAGGCTCGTCTCATTTCTTAGGGAGTTTAGATGGTTCCAAAATTTCGCAGCTGCCTTTCTATCTTTTTTATGTACTTCTGCCAGCCACTGAGCTCCCTTCCTTCTAATCTTTTCATTGATCAGAAGGGATGCATCCCTTCTACAGCTTAGAAAGGTTGCCCATTTTCTTTCCACATCATCTGTCTGTTCACCCCGCTGCTTAGCATGTCTGTGTTCCCTAGAGGCTTCCTGGCGTTTTGCTATGGCTCTCTTAACTTCCTCATCCCACCAACTTTTGGGTTTGTGTCTTCTTTTCCGGGGTGATTTGTCACGCGTCTTAGCAAGCTCTAGCTCAAAGAGTCTAATTAGATTCGTGTATGTCCACACTGTCTTATTATCCTCCGTGATTACTTTCTCAATTTGTTTAGTGCCTATTTCAATTTGCCTTTCTGGATAAAAATTTTCCTGTAGTTGCTCATCTTGTCTCCTTCCCACTTTCACTGCTCTTCCAAAACTTAGCTTGATACGTTTGTGATCGCTACCCAGACTTCTGGAGCCACCTTCATCTATGTGCATTTCCCTGAGCTTATCATACATCCTATGTGACATCAGTGCATAATCTATCGTCGACTGAAGCCTTCCTACCTCCCATGTTATTTGCCCTTCACACTTCTCGGTACTGTTGCAAACGATCAAATCAAGCCTTTCACGTATATCCATGATCATTTTGCCTGTCGGGTCGGTATACCCATCTATATCTTCTATGTGCGCATTCATGTCTCCTAGTATAATTATCTCGCACTCTCTTCCTAACTCCTGAATGTCCTTTGATATACACTCTACCATTGCCTGGTTTTCCTCTCTGGCCTTTGCTCCCGTCCACAAGTACACGAAACCAAGGAGTGTCATTTGACCTGCCACTTTCCCTTTTAGCCATAAATGTTCCTTGCACTCCTGCTTGACCCTTTGCCAGTCTGTACTTTTATGAATGAATGCCCCAATACCACCCCCCTTTCTGCTGCCTTCTGTTCTATTACAATACTCCCACGCGTAGTCCAGATTGTTGGGAGCTTGTTCCATGTCCCTGAGATGTGTTTCTACAAAACCGTATACCATCGGCCTCTCTTCTCTTAGCTGTTCTTCTATCTCTTCCCACTTCAGCCTGTTCCTACCACCCTGCATGTTAATATACCCTATGTCTGAATTGGCTCGGCGCTCGTGGCTACGTCTATTTATGCCCCGGACTCTACGTATCTTAGATAACATGCCCCGGACTCTACGTACCTTAGATACATACAGGATACGGTACCGCCATCTAGTGAACACTGCAAGAACTAAACTAGAGGTGGCTACATACAGACTACAGGGGACGCACAGCCCACGCCCTAAGGAGCTTCGCCCCTAAAATCCATGTCGAAAGCACCCTGACGTAGACGGATGGAGATAGATAGATAGAGAGATAGATAGATAGATAGATAGATAGATATAGATATAGATAGATAGATAGATAGATAGATAGATAGAGTTTGTCAAAAATTTAGCGCGTACACAAGTGACCAAGACGGAAGCAACGGAGACAAACGTTCTTTCTTTTTCGTTTTCGTCAGTTGTGTGCGCACTGAGTTTTTGGAAAATGTATTCATGACAGCTGCTCCAACGTTCGGTACATATATGAATACGTAAAGATTGGAGGTACCTCGGGCACTAAAATGAATGTTTCACATTGAAAATACACCGAAGATACGTCATCGGTGACACGCCAATGACGATGCAAGCATTCATTGAATTTAGTGGGCGGTATCGTAGAGCCTATGTTAATAAGAAAATATGTCCTTTCCTCCATAGTTGTACACATTCACGGTATAGAAAAATTGTAGCCCGCATTTTACCACGGGAGAAATTCGAGTAAATGCGTCGCAGAGTGATGGTGGCATCACTTGAATGTTGAGTAATAGACCCTTTTTTCAAATTCAGCGCCACCTATTGAACGAAGCCGCAAGCACATTTTTTTCCTCCATGTCTTGTTCACCCAAGGTAGAGTGTACTAAAACTTTTGAGTGGCGCGACCGAAACGCTTTCCCCTTGCTTTCTCCATTTCCAACTTGTGGCGAAAGTAGCGGCGGCGCTGCCATCGCCCAATCTTCCCACTTGGTTTACTCGGCTGGCTCGGCGGCGTGGCCGGCATCTCGGTTTTAGTCGCGAAATGACGAAGAAGTAGCGTCTAAACCATTGTTACGCGCTAGGTTGCACAACTGGATATCCGCGTGTGCAACGAAGTCGGAAGTTATCACTTTTTAAGACCTCGAAAGACGAAGAACGACGACTTCTTTGGGAGCGGAACCTCCATCAGCTTGACAAGCCGCTTGACGCCGATTGTGCTGTGTGCAAGTTACATTTGAAACCGCACTTCATTGTTAGAGACTACGTACACGTTATCAATGGTGTTCAAGTCCGAATTCCTAGGGGATCGCCGACACTTGCCCCTGATGCAGTCCCGACGATTCTGCCCAACCTGCCTGCATATTTGACGCTGAAAACTCCGGCTCCGCGGAACCAAAGAAAGCGGCGTCATCAGTGTGTGCCGGCTGAGAATGACAACAAAAAACGGCGACGCATTAGCACTCCTGCACAGGTCCTTGTGGATACCAACGGTGCAACTTCTGCAGATGGCGACGAAGCTGACGAGGCAAGCCCAAGTCCCTCGTCTGACGCGGTTGTCACTCTCGGTGACCTTCATGGTCTTGTCCTACCATCAAAGTCATGGGCGCTGCACGAGTTTCCTGGATTTGCCGGTGTGTCGTACATAGCGTGCTCACTGAATCCTAGCACTCCTGAACTTTGCATTCAACGAGACGTATACTTCACCTGTGCAGACAATGGAATCGTGCAATGTGAAGCGTTCGTGCAAGAGAAACTAATCTGCAAGTCCAGTTTAGTAACTGTTCGAGAAGCCTCAGATGCTCTGCAGCTTGTTGCAAGCGTCCCACTCTGTTGTGGAGCAGCAGAAACTTCATTTTTGCAACCATCGGACCTTACCCACGGTCTACACGCGCAAATGCAGTCAAGATGAGAAATCTTCTACAGTGTCAAAATCGCACAGAAGCGCCTAAAACTGAGTAGGCTATAAATTGCTACAGGGGCGTAAAAAGGATGTCATTTTTCGTGCATACTTTCTTACACTCTTAATTTTTTGACGGTACACCAAGAAGAAAAACAATTTTTCCTAGAAGAGGCTTGTAAGCGAGAGAACGTGCAAATAATGACGCGAAATCTCTAAATAAATCTTTGATCTTGAATCTTTTTGTATTAAACCTGTGATGGTAAATTTAGCAGCATTAGGGATCTCGGTGCATAATTCATCGATCTAAGCCAATTCAGTGTTGCACTTCAGTGCCCCTTCAAACGATCTTTCGACCATAACATCTTTTTTTTTAAATGCATTTTGGAAAGCCAACCTTAACTCTGTCGTTCTGATTGCTTTGCTTTATGTTATCTTTTGTATCCTGGCTCTATATTTCACGTTTTTTACAATTTACCTAATTGCAAATGTATTGTTAACTGCATGCTCGAACAGGGTGTGTTCCCAGAAGCACTCAAGCTGGCTAGAGTGTGCCCGGTGCACAAAGGTGGCACAGACTACACTTTTAATAATTACCGCCCTATATCGGTATTACCAGTCATGTCAAAGATTTTTGAGACAGTCATAAACGTTCGCGTTGATGGTTTTGTTCAAAAGTACTCTATTATGTCTGACGTGCAATATGGGTTTCGAAAAAAAAGATCCTGTGAAGAAGCATTACTTTCTATAAAACATGAAATAATAAATAACATTGAACAAAGATTATACACCATTGGTCTTTTTCTAGATTTAAGAAAAGCTTTTGATTCTGTGAGCCACGCCATTTTGTTGACTAAGATATATGATTGTGGGATAAGAGGGATAGCACATGACTTGATTCGAAGTTATCTACAAAACAGGTATCAGTATGTATCTATTAACAATTCCAAATCTACGAAATTAAAGATACTACAAGGCGTCCCGCAGGGATCTATACTTGGACCCTTGTTGTTTAACTTGTACATAAACGATCTTGCTTATATACCATATTCCCAAAGTGTAATTATGTATGCTGATGATACAAATGTATTTTTTGCTGGAAAGTCGCTGCAAATGCTACAAATTTCAATAAATAATTACTTAAAACTACTTATGTCGTGGTTGCACAGCAACCAATTGCAACTCAATGTCAATAAAACAAAATACATTATTTTTGCCCCTATTAACAAGCCGATCAATTTTAAGCTAGCAATACTGTTTCAAAATGTGCAAATAGAACAAGTAGAGGCTCATAAATTCCTGGGCATATGGTTTAGAGGCGATATGTCCTGGACGACACATGTGGAAAAATTGTCCGCTGAACTGAGTAAAATCACGGGATGCTTTAATAAAATCCGGGATCTGATACCGCTCTGGCTTAAAAAAGTATTATATTACTCCATGTTCTACTCTCGCCTTACATATTGCATGCTAGTCTGGGGTACAACATACTCAAAAAATTATCAGAAATTGATAATATTGCAAAAGAGAGTCCTTAGATGCTTTGAAAACTACACAGGTAGGCTTCGAGATTTGCGAACGCATGATTTGTTTATTAAACACAATTTGCTAAAAGCTAACCAAATGTATTATTATAGAATATTTCAGCATATAAAAAAGAACAAGCTCTACACAGCTAAATCACCCCAATCAAAATGTCGTTATTCTCTACGCAATGAAACTAGGGTAATACCGAAGTTCCGAACAGCTTATGGCCGGCAGCATATAGGCTACCAGGTTCCGCATTTAATAAATCACCTAAGCCCCCTTGATTTTTAATACTATGTCGAAAAAATCTATGAAACTGTATATTATAAATCATCAATTGGAATATGTATGATGTGTATCTTTTTTCGTGTCATACTGTTATGTTTTTTGTTTTTTTTCACAAATGAATAATGCCATTCACACTCGTTGCCTATGTTATATTTTACTGAAGTCAGTATATTTTATTCTGTATAATAATAATCTTATGTATTTTGCGACTGTTTATTGTGCATATTTCTTTGGTATTCCGGGCTGCTTATCCGGATTGATTTGATTTAACCTACATGTTATCTTTTTATCATGTATTTTTCATCAGATGGTCTGTATACTGCTTATATGATCTTTCATATGAATTTTGTATTGCCATATGTACCGCTGATGCTGAGTGCCAACAGGAGTGGGAGCCCTTTGTCAGGCCTTTGTAGCCTTTTGCTCCTGCTCCTTGTTTCTGTAATGGAAGCAAAATAAACTTCAAACTTCAAACTTCAAACTTGTTTTTAAATATGTAAACCTTGCATTTTATGTTATCAATTATGATTAACATTAGTTACGACTCTGCTTTGCAGTGTCGTTACGTTTTTTAAACTCTCAAAATCTTCCACTACTATGTTTCACCTAAGACATTCTTTTGCAGTATTAAGTATTTGCATTTCTTGGGGTCCTACAACAATGAATCTATTCCCATATTTTAAAACCAAAGGAAGGTTTGGAAAAATTCTACTGTTCTTCAAATAATATCAATAAAGCCTACTTTTTTGTCGTGTGTGCACGCAGCCACAAGCAATGAGCCTTTTATTTGAGTCCAGTTTTGGGGTTTTACGTGGAATGGACCAAGAGTTCTTCGTTTTGTGTGCACCATATTTCTTTTTTTTTGGGGGGGGGGGGGTGCTTCCGGTGTGTACCGGCCAGCTGGTTTCTCGTCTAAAATGTGTACACTTTAAAATGTTAAAAAAAAAAACTCGCTCGTTATATTGTACAATATGCTTTGCTGCTTCGGGCTGCAGTGCGGTCAGAAGCAACTTCAATAACAATAATGTCAAATAACCTTTATTTGCGCGAAAAAGGGGAGGTATGTGAATAAGAAAAAAAAAGAAGGACATCATCTTCACACTAGGCGCGACAGAGAAGTACCAACACGTACGCGGAACGCCTGCCAGCCATCCGCCCGGGTAGATTGGTCGACGCCAGCGCCACCGCATCATTCCACGCCGAAACGGCCGCTCCCAGGTAGCTGCTCGCGCCACTCAAAAGCTTCTAGTACACTCTACCCAAGGGATGCTCATTGGCGTACCACACAAACGCGGTACACGTCCTGCAGGAACGCAATCGGAGTCCGTGCGCGCTGCAGGGAACGCTAATGGGCATCGCCGGGACACACAGCCCGCCAGCTCACACGAGTGAACAAGATATGACGGAAATGCCATGTTGCCAGACTTAATTTTTTAAAGGGTCTACTGGGTATGGTTTGGGAATGGTTGCTATTTTGTGGCTATTATTATTATTATTACTTATTGAATGAAAAAGAAGCGTTGCCTTCAACGTCAAGCAAAAGCGAAATAAGGACGCTCTTGACTGAAGTTCGAATGCGCTATTTAGTCACTATACACATAAAGTTTCCTTAAATTAACTAGAGGGGACTCTGGCGCTGCGATCGTTCAGCGACCATGGGAATGATGGGTAGTATCCATATTTGCCTAGTCTTCGTATTTGCGGATGGCGAATCGTACTCGCAGCTTCGCTTATTGCTGGTTACGGTTTTGTTTTGAAAGAAAGAACGAACCCTTTTGAACTTTGTGACCCAATCTGGGATGGTAAAGTGTGGGATTGGGCTAGTTGGTAATGCATCATTGAACTTCTCAGCGCGAAAACTTCCGCCAAAAACACAAGAGACGAGGACGAGCACAGACTTTAAAATATATTTATTACTACTGAATTTATATGTTCGTCGTAGTATTAATCAATTTAGTTGAAAGTCTGCGCTCGTCCTCGTCTTTTGTGTTCTTGTGGGAAGTTTTTGCGCTGAGAAGTTCAATAATCGAAATGATAAGCCTAAAGGAATAAGGTTGTGAAGCGCAAACATTGAACATTTGCTAACTTTTTTCGTGAAAAAAAGAAAACAGCTCCAAGCCACATGAACACACACGGAGCCAGAAGCAGGTCAGAAGTACGAAAATTAGACAAATGTGTGTACTACCCATCATTCACATGCCCGCTGAAGCACCGTGCATTGCAGCTCCCTTAGACACTAGCACCAGAGTTCCCTCTAGTGTATACTAGGTACCTCTATGCCTATACAGGGTGGCAATGGAATGGTTCTGAGCGCGAGCAGTTGTTTCAGACGCGTTCTGCGTCGGCCTTGCGAGGCGAGAGAGGCAGAGGGGAGCGAAAGTTGTGCGGGTGTCTTTCTGGACCGGCACAAGACACGAGCATAAGCAGTGGGGGTGTGGACGGTGCCGCCGTCGACGCCAAAGCGTGACATCGTGCGAAAAATGCTCCGCATTTGAAAATAACTAAATTTATTTCGTTTTCCTTCCTTCAAATGTGAACGATGCTTACTATATTGCTATAATATTATCGAAAATCAGAAATTTCTTCAAACATGTGTTTCTTTTACAGCTTTGCGCAAAATTTGTACGCCCTTTTTGTATTGTCAGCGGAGGGAGGTTATCGCGATGAATGATGGGCTTTTAACGCAATGGCAACTGGAAACTCTACTTAGTCAATCCAGACGAAGCACTCGTTTTCCGTGGCTTTATTTATTTATTTATTTATTTATTTATTTATTTATTTATTTATTTACGAGCCCCATTCAACATCAGAAATGGGACACGGAGGTAAGCAAAAATAACGGCCTGCTTAAAAACAAGAACTTTGATGGTAAAACTTACTACTTTTGCAGAGAGAAAAAAAAACGACTCATCGGGAAGTGAGCACTGCCGACAAATGTTTACGGATGTAGAAAAGTATTTACTCATTTAATAAAATTGTCTTAATTAGCGAGAAACACTACGCTCCTTCATTGTTTTTGCTATTAGTACATTGCGAAAAGCAGTGCCTAACAAATATACAAGGTTGAGCGGGCAAATGAGCTGTGTACAATATTTGAGTAGTAATAAATATAGAAAACCTTGCGAACAGTTTCTGCGTTAAGTTGTCCTACCTTCACGCACTCCATCAAATCTTACCTCGATGAACGATGTGCTGGGTACACTCTCCGAGCCAGGTATCCAGCCTCTACATGGACTGCATCATCGAGTACAAGGGCAAGAACGAGGGCGAGGCTCTCCAGGAAGCGCTGAAGGACTTCCACATCCACGAGACGAACCACGACGAGAACCTGACCAGCATTCTGGGCTCGCTGGATCGAGAGCTCCGCGTGTTCCCTTTCGTGACAGTGTCCCTGGCACCTGACACCCTGCACGTCACCGTCACGGCGTCCACCACGCTGCTGAAAAGGTCAGATGACAGCTGTCTTCAATTCCTAGCATGCTCTCAAGCGTGTGCAAGCTAAACGGATCCTCAATGGCTTTAAAAGGTAGTGAAAAATGCCCAGTATAAAATGCTAGCATTAATCATCGTAATCATCGTCATGATAAGCCTGACTACGCCCACAGCCGGGCAAAGGCATCTCTCGTGTTTCACCAAGCATTGATGAGAAACATCGACGCCATGTAAATGATATTATCGTTACTGTAGCATCTCTTGGAATCATTGGCCTGTCAGTTTTCATTATTATTTTGTTTCACAAAGCAAACAAACGTTTAAGTTTATTTCTTGCTCTCATTGAAGTATCTAAGGCATCAATACGTTGAGCACGTAAGGCGGTAGCGTTAGTTTCCTCATCAAAGGTGGACATCGAGGTTCACTGGCGTTGGCGCCGACGGCGTGATTAGGAGCGGTGCAAAAATTTCAACTTGATTAGCGCACCATTTGTTGTTATCACGACGACACGCATCGTCATAATTTGCATCGTTATTGTAGTTTAACCGAACGTGACATTATATTAAAACGTCGTCACGTGATATCATCGCTTTGGGCACATCATGGATACATGGGCAAAAACGTAGTGAGGTACAGAAATCTTGCAATGCTTCGGACCTCGGAGGCGGTGCAGAATTACCTTCGGTAAACGCTTTGAGGTTGACAGAGCAGTGTTAGTACATCGACGGATCAGAAGTTTTCCTTGTTATAGAAAGAGATTGCAGCGAAAGCATGCAAGTGCAGAAGGAAAGGCGTCGCAGTGAGGAAGGGAAAGCAAAGAGAGACAGCACAAGCCTTTGAGCATGCGCATTAACTAACTAACCCAAATAGCTGTTTCTTTTTCAGAACATTATAGTTCGCCCTATGATACAAGCCCAGAGGTCGGGGGGCTCACCTAACTACACTGTCGAATTCTTTGATAACGAGAAACTGTATACGAGCCAGTGGACATGACAGAGATGAAGGAAGCACTGATCCTAGAAGCAATAGTTTATCCCGCTAGAGGGAGTGTTTATATGCACCATATCATAAAATATTATGAGAAAGAGGACAGCAGGGACAATCTACTTGATAACAATTTTGAGCAAGCAACTGTAAATTTGGGGTTGCATATTGCGCTAGTGATACACATGTTGCTCGATGAAGAGTGTTATGGAAGGAGCACTCACGCACATATCACATTTTTTTTTGTAGATGCAATAGGCCACATATATTTCACGTTCTTGTTGGTCGCCACAGCGCCTAGTATTTGGCAATGACCACATATAGCATAACAAACTAATGTGGAGCTATGCGCATCTTTTCTGGCGTGCGCTAGGGAGCCATAATATACAATTTTAGTTGGGTCTAGAACAAATTAGAAAATACAGCAATGATGGCATTCGACGCAGCCAGCAATAGCGAAACCAATTAAACTGGTGCGTAATCCACATTGACAGGTCATGTTTCTACGCCAAACAAGGTAGAAGCAAGAGATCCGTTATTACTGAGACTTATTACACTTCTGAAGTCAGTGCCTCTAATGAGCACGCGAAAATACTTACAACTCGCATGCGACTCGTAGTTTAGTGAAATGTACCAAGGTATATGTCAAACAAACTGTTGAAGCATGCTTCGATTGCAGTCTATGCAACTGCACAAATTTCCTTGCTTGCCTTACAGTAGCACTGGTTTATAACATTTGCGAATTTCCTTGCATGCGCTAGTGGTACTGGACTGTATCCCTTGTTGCAAAAAAAAAAAAAAAACTCGCGTAGCGATAGGTCTTACTGAAAATGGATTTCATCTTGTAGTCGTTTAAGGTGAATGCGTAATGAACAATGAGTGTACTCGCAATCAAAAGGTATTCTCGGCTTCTCGACGCAGGTATTTCCTGTCAGCGGAGGGACCCTCGGACGAGGACTACACACGAATCCTGGGACAAGCCATGGCACTGCTTAAACCCGAGGCAGACGTGCGCAAGCATGCGCAGAACGTGCATGACTTCGAACGAAGGCTACAAAGTTCCATAGTAGTACTTGTGCGGGCTCAGAAACAAAGGTCTGCGCCGGTGAGCATTTGCGCTGTGTAACCTTTTCAAAACATCAAACGATGACGCTGAGCAAACGTGTACAATCTAGAAAAATATGAAAGGTGAGTATGCACAAATATTAGCCCCTTTTCATTATCCGCAAGTACGTTTCCCAGGGCTTCACATTCACCCAACTAATTGCAGCACCTGTGGTTTTTTGGGTGGTGGTGAGGTCCCATTAGCATGTGCTGGAGTTCAAATATTATGCGCATTTAAGTGAAAAGAAATGACTGAACATTTGACTTGCCTTAACGCGATCAAACTACGCTTGACATGCTGCTTTTACTAAGCAACAAGCCGCCGTTATTCAGGCTAACTCATCGCAGGAAGGCTAACTTTACAATTATGAACATGGTCTATAACCCTAGGGCTAATAATGGGAAGTTAACACAAGGGACCCACAAAGTGAAACTCAGGAATGCACTAGGTCACAGTGGCGCTGAGGTTTGAGTGTTGTTACCAGACAACTAAATAAAGAATTAGGATCGCCTGCAGTTTCTTTTATTGCTGGCTTATCTCATATATTACCTTCATTGATTTAGGACTACGCTGCCCTTTTGTGTTTATAACACAGCTCAAACATCGTTCCTTCTGAGTCTCCCTTTCAATGAGCTGCTTTGATGCAACGAACTGCTGCAGATGTGCTGAAGTTCTGTACTACTGAGAGTGATCTGGAAGCTTTCGGCTGACAACTGCGTTTCGCTGAACCCCATTCACTCATGCGTCTGAACGATCAATATTGAACGCACAAACTGTGTTCTCCGAACCGTATCATCCATCAGTAGACCCTTCCTGGTCTTTCCGTTGAGTTCATTACACGACACTACCACTGTCCTAATGATATATGGCTTAGCATGTGTCATATTGGACGTCGATAATTTCATACCAACCTTAATACAGGCACTTATATGATACGAAGCCAATTCAGATGACTGACCGTAAGACTATCGTTTCTCAGAAAGCCACAGTAGATGTTCACGCACCTTAATGACCCCCACATTGTCAAAGAGAGCAAACATCGTTATCGGAGTCGATAAAGAGATTCATTACACAAGGGTTAATCGGTAAAAACGATTGATTCCTGGAACATCATACACGTAATGTTATACTCAGAATGTTATTTCGACGGCAATGCTGCGACGTATTCCGCGAATGCCGTGTGAATAATTGCATCGTCGTCACAGATGACAAGCTCTGTTTGAGTTCACGAAAAGGGCGTTCGCAGCCTGCCGCCCCGAAATTCGCTTGACTTAGCTGCTTGTGTGCTTCAAACTTTTTTTTGCCACTAGCATTAAATACCTTCTACAAACCTTTAAAATATAAGCCTTCTATGTTCTCGGAAGCGTTTTTGGACACCCCCCTTTCTAACTAATATAATCAATTTGTCATCTTTATTGTCATTTTACGCGTAAACGATGCAAAAATTGAATGGTGGGTGGTAAGTGTGACAAAGCCGTAAACATAATCAGGCAATTTGACACTATACGCCCACGACAAAGGTATAATTTCTTGGCAGCCAACTAGAAGGAGCCGCTCCCCCGGAACGACTCACGTCGTTCAAGTAATCAATAAATATTGTGCTGCGCCTCTTACTCCGATAAAAGACGAGAGTTTGAACGAATCTTATCCTCCATAGCACGAGCTGTACGTGTAATTTCTTAAGAATATTTGAATCGTTTCATTATTAGCACAGTGCGTCTTCTTGCTGGCTCATTTAGTCCCGTTCAACTGGGTAATACTGGTGAAACATCGAGCTTTATGGCACTTCGCAAGCTTGTTTAATCCCGGCTCTGTAGTTACGGTTCTGTTATTGTTAATTGACTTGGCATAGTATTTTTACGTAAAATGACTTAAGAATTGCTACAAAAGTGACCGGTGTGCATACATTGACTGACAGTTTGCAGCCCTACTGACACCACTTACCAAATTTTTTTGAGAGCGTAACCTGGCTTTGTTTTGCAGTCGAACGGCTTTAAATTTCGGAATAAGGGAATGATAAAAATATTGTGGTAAATATTATTTTTCGTAGCAGAAAGTGTCACTTCATAAACGAATAAATACGAATAAATAGTTTCTTTATTCTTTTAGCGGGAAGGCTCAGTGCTCTCCCATAGTTGAGTACGAAGTACTCAAAATCGTTAAACATTTTTTCTAAACACACTTCATAAACAATCGGCTAGGCGCATATAAAGGACTAATATATATGCCTCGACTAATAAAGTTTGCGACTTTTCTTTGCATTTCCTTACTAAATACTGCAGTCTACATGTTTCGGTCTCTTTCTTCATCTTTGTCCTTGCTTTGTAAGCGCACAAAAAGGGTAACGGCGCAAGTGCGTTGTAAATGATGCTAGAGTGCGATCAGTTATTGCAAGCATTTGCATTTTGTCTGATGTCATTCTCAGCGTATTTTCAGGCACATAGCTGACACAGATTGCACTCCACTACGGGATTTGGCTGAAGTGTTCATAGCACTTTCTGATTACGATAGAATGTGCTTTTCTCGTGAAGCCCCTAAGGAGTGGTTCAGTGCCTCTGAATGTTTGCTATGCCGGAGCAGCCCGACAAGTCTTTTGAGCACACAATACAACAAGAAATCATGTGCTTATTACAATGCCTAGTCGAATAAACCAGGAATATTGATTCTATGGCATACATATAATAAAAGCTATATTTAACAGGTGACTAGCAACTTTGCGAAAGAAATAGCAACTTGCGAAAAAATCTACAATATTTACGAAAAAATATATAAATTTTCAGAATACGTTACAAAAATGCAACACTGCCTGTATCTACCGAAAATAAATCGCTTGTCAGTCAGTTATCAGCAATGCCTGGCATACCCGGGCTCTTAGCCATGATTGCCAGGTAACTATTAATCAATTACCCATCATTATTACAAGGCACTAGAATTCAGTAAGAAGAGGCGGTTGTCGGTGGCTTAATGGCTAGCTTGTTTTGATTTTTGAAGATTTTTGCGAAGTATGTAAGCTTACTGCGCAGGTGCAACACTGAAACTTAAGGTAGTGACAACTAAACTACATCACCTTTGATGCAGATTCTCGTTCACAACTCTTGGGACGAGTACCACTCTTTCTGGAAGTGGGACGAGTACTTCCACTCCTTCATGGCCGAGCGGAGAGGTTTCCGCATGTCTCACGTACAGGTCGCACCCCCGGACCTTCTTCAGCGACTGTCGACCATCATCGGAGAGACGGACACGCGCACTCTTTTCGACTACATCCGTTACCGATTCATCGTATTTGTCGCCCCGTTCCTGTCGGAGGACTTCCGCTTCCTGCTTCCACTCAGCCACGCGTACCACCAAGCCAAGGTACCGATCCGGTCCCTAGCGTGCCTCCATTCCATAGAGAACGTCTATCCGTACGCCATGTGGTTCCTGGCCTCCACAGCGAACCAGATCAGCGTCGAGCCAGTCACGTGGAAGGAGCAACAGAAGATGATGCGCGCACTCACCGTGGCCTGCAAGAAAGTGATACGAGACCACATTGCGGAGGAAGACTGGATGATGCCCGCTGAGCTCGAGAACACCCTCTCCAAGATCACCGCTATGGGCGTGTTCACTGAACACGACCTGGAGCAGGAGATGTCAACCTTGGTCCACTACTACTCCAGACTAGCGGTGCCGCTCGCGAGCCAGTCCCCTTTTCAGGCATTCCTCACGCTACAGCAGTCAAGCAGCCAGCTGTATTGGACGTCGGGAGACGAGAACCTGGAGGTTGACACCAGAATCACGGCTAGCAGTCTGGTGCCGGGATACGAGTACCGGGAGCTGAACAAAAGCGTCTGGATCTCGCCTGCGAGCATGGCGCTTCTGACGGCTGTGAACATGGCACCCGTCTTTCTGATACCTTCCGTGCTTCCTTACGTACTCATGGGACTGGCGACGCCCGTATACTCGGTGGCCGCGATGCGAGGATACATGCGGCATCGAGAGACCAACGCCAAGTTGGCCAAGACGAGAGTGTGCCTCTTCGAGCAGTACTACGCCGGCATGGCGGACTTGGTGAAGCAGGACGTGGCGTTGGACGCTACGCGAAACAAGTTCGTGGAGTTCGGAGCCCTGGTGACGCTGCTCTACGACGTCTTCCAGATATACAAGAACGTGACCACGTCGATGACGTTGGGCGCGGTCGCCTACACGGAGGACAACACGACGGACACGGCACTCGACCGGATGTTCCTGACCGCTTGGGCCTTGACCCAGTGCGACGAGGCGGCACCGGCGTTTCAAGAACGATCGACGACATTGCTTCAAGCAGCACGCGAGCTTGTCGTGGCGCACGCTAACGCGAGGGAACAGACAATGGTACGTTTCATGGAGGTGCCGCCGCGACTACACGTCGATATATCGGCGCAGAACTTCAAAAAGTACGCAAACATATTTGACTGTCCGCGTGCCAGTGCCATGAACCCCGTATTACGCTGCAAGATGTTGTGAGTGCTCGCGCTAGTGAGAAGTGGATGGGGGCTGGCGAAATGAAAATGGGCCGTGAAAAATGGGGTGTAGTTAGTCATTTGGGCTTTTTTACAGTGTTCTCCCTCCTTGTCGTGATGTGCAGTTTCCTCATAAAGTTGTTCCACCGTGAGCACTGCTTGATGATCTTGACCACCAGTTCTTTAGTATCCTGAGGTTTTGTCTTCTCAAAGGAGGTTAATAAGTCCGAAGTCATGGTCGTAGACCTTCCTTTTCAAATAAATTTGCATTATGCCCGTAAAAAAGCTTCTAGTAGGTGTGCTGTTAGAATGTGCGCATTATTTCTTCGTTTAATAGGCAGCATTTACTACACTTCTGCCCAAGATACTGAAGTACAAATGAAAGCTGGTATTGCTTAGCTGCATTTTAAACTACATGCAGCCTTAATAACGTGAATCAACATTTTATATATTTTCAAATGATCCCCCAGTTGCGACAAAATAAAGGTGGAAAAATATGACCTAAAAGGCCATATCGAGTTCACCACATTTAAATAAAACAATAGAAGCATTCGACAACTACAGCTATATTCTAATTTGCGTACATCTTATCACATTATTCATGAACGCCTTGATCAGGCACGCGCTCCGCCACGCAGGTCTGATCCAGGCTGCCGTGCATTATTAGGGAGTAGCGCGTGTTTGTTGGCTACACACTCAAATTGTCAACACTTCTTTTGAGCTATGAAGCTGAGTATTGTAGTACCGATGGCTCAAACTTCACAATAATCCAGCAGGATGTCATGGTACGCAGTGATGTTGTGCGGCGCCATAATTACCGAATAGGTTAAGGTGTTAATGAGGTGTTACGCTGGACAATACAGCTAGGGAATATGTTTAGAAAACAAATTTAATCCAAGTTTGGTTAAATCGAACATCAATTTTTCGCTTGTCTCTTAACAACGTTATTTTCGGCGCATTACTATATCATGATGTGAATTATCACGTGAGGTGCTTTGTCACATAACCATCTCAAAGAGGTGTTTTCACCAGCTATAAATCTCACATAAGTAAACTTGCCGGACAATGCAACTTTACCTAAACGAATCAACAGGACTTGATTGATTTGTGGAGTTTAACGTCCCAAAACTACCATATGATTATGAGAGACGCCGTAGTGGAGGGCTCCGGAAATTTCGACCACCTGGGGTTCTTTAACGTGCGAATCAACAGGACTAGGAATTGTCCGACACACAATTCCCGTTGTCGCAGACGTCACTTCTCTACTGTCCCTTTCGGAACGAGTAGTCGGCAAAAAAAAAACCTCTATGAAAGTGAGCATAGTCTTTAAGCGAATTAAACATGCTGAATTCTTTTCCAGATATTTGCTGTTTTTAGATAGTGACAGCGCCTATCTATCCATCCATCCATCCATCCATCCATCCATCCATCCATCCATCCATCCATCCATCCATCCATCCATCCATCCATCCATCCATCCATCCATCCATTCATTCATTCATTCATTCATTCATTCATTCATTCATTCATTCATTCATTCATTCATCCATCCATCCATCCATCCATCCATCCATCCATCCATCCATCCATCCATCCATCCATCCATCCATCCATCCATCCATCCATCCATCCATCTATCTATCTATCTATCTATCTATCTATCTATCTATCTATCTATCTATCTATCTATCTATCTATCTATCTATCTATCTATCTATCTATCTCTACAACCGTCCGGCTAACTTTACTCCACCCATGGTGATGATGTGTGTGCGTGTGCGTGCGTCTCTCTCTGTGTGTTTGTGTGTGTGCGTGTGTGTTTGTGTGTTTGTGTGTGTGTATGTGCGTGCTTGCGTGCGTGCCTGTGTGTGCTTGCGTGTGCGCTTGCGTGCGTGCGTGCGTGCGTGTGTGTGTGCGTGTGTGCGTGTGTGTGTGTGTGTGTGTGTGTGTGTGTGTGTGTGTGGGTGTGTGTGTGCGTGTGTGCGTGTGTGTGCGTGTGCGTGTGTGCGTGTGTGTGTGTGTGGGTGTGTGTGTGCGTGTGTGTGTGTTTCTTAGTACGCCTTAATATATTTAACGCAGTGGCATCCTCGAACCATGACGTAGCACAGGTTATCTGGAATTCAACACATTGCTTTTAACGTGACTACGTCAGTTTTAGTGTCTGTGATGTTCTTTGTGACTCTCGCATATTTCATTCTAGAGAAGTAATCACGGTTTTTACTGGCGGGATAAACTGTCAGCATCACGAATCAAACCAACAGCTGTGTACGACACTAAATTTTCGTTGCGAAAGGCGCTAGAAACCTCTCCTCGCTCAACACAATTACTGCCCTGGATTGCGAAACATTTGCTTTCCAAATGAGACTCTATACTCTATGACAGAGATTTCATTGTTTAGGAAAGCAGTGCAGAGTAAGTCCAGATACTGATTACACCAAGAACTATCACCCGTACATCGCTTAGTGTGTGGAAATCAGACGTTTCGAAACGCGTACGTGGACACAAACTGGGCCGACCACGTGTCGAGCTCATCGTATATGTTGTCCGGCTCGCCACATCAGCGCAAATGGAGCGACAGAGAAGGGATTGCCACCCTATCGTTAATGGAAACGTTCTACCTGCAAACGAGAATTCCTGGATAGCCCGCATCCGTTACCCATTGGTCACTTTCATTCACCATCACCTCTCTTCCCCAGCATCTTTTATCTCTCTCTTTCACTAATTATTCACTGTTGAGAGTCATTATTTCTGCCCTCGCAAAGGCCTGCAGGACTCGGGCTGTAATTACTGCCACCCTTCGAATAGCGACAGCATAGCAACACATGTTGAGGTCAAGAGAGGTTGTCTTCGCAACACGCCGGTGAGCTGAGCCATAACTTCAGTTTAGATAGTGCGAGAAATCGGCTAATCACACTCGCTTTTCTCGCAACGAATTGACTATATGTGGTTAGACACCATTTCGGTCGTGTTCCTGCTGATATCTTTCGATAAGCAAAACGTGGGACTCGGTGTCAGTCACATGAATGAAGGCTGTCACGAGTTGCCCAAATTACGCCACACAATGGTTGAGATTAAACGAAGAATTTTCCATCTCGCGTAATGCTCTCACTCTAATGAAGCAGGTCGTGTTCTTTATGACTTAGGACTTGACCACAAGCACCCACTGCAGTGCGTCAGCGCACGTCTTTTTGACGTGGTGCTGCGCCCTTTCCCTATGAAAAAAAGATGGTGCATGGTGACGCGAAGCTGCGTGCCCCCTCGTTCTCTATGAGAAAGGGCATGCCATCACGTAAAAAAAACAGCATATCCAAGGAGTGAATTATGAAGAGTGTGGACAAAACATCCTTCCGTCAACCTATCCGTCCATGCGTCCGGACAGGTGGGCGGATTAACAGTGGCACGGACGGACGGACGCACGGATGCATGACACGGACGGACGGACGCATGGATGCATGAACAGGCGGACGAACAGATGGACAGACAAACGGAAGAACGCACGGAAAGACGGTCTGGTGGATGCAGGGAGCAGTGTTTGGCCTGTCCTATAGTATAGACACATCAGTTCACCACGGCGTGCTAAGTGCTTTCCCTGGTTTCCCTCCTGCGTAACGCTCCGATAAGCGCCAGCGTTAACATCGCCGACAGTGTAAGCGTTAGCGCCTGCTGCTTCTCATCTACAGTTGTTTCCCCTCAGCGGACGTCGGTGTAAGTTTTTTTTTCAGGTTGGCGGTGATCTCACGCATCTTTTAAAAAAAGTTGTGAGTAAAATATAAACAGAAGAGTTTTACTCTTCATTGCCCCCCTCCCCTCGCAAATTTTCACCGCGAAATGATGTGACATGCGTCAACAGCCTTTAATAACGGAAGCTATGTTCAATACTCACAGCTCTACTAATACCACAAATAAAGCCTCTACTCCTAGGCTTTCGCTGGGAAACTTCAGTAACGTTCTGTCCTCAGCGTTCAATGTCGTCGTAGTCTTACTCCGGTAGCCCGGCTCAAACGAATTCGAAGTGTTTGGCATGAAAGACACAAAGAGAACTTTAAGGGCTTGTTTTTGCCTACTTTTAGGTGAACTCGTGAACACCTTCTTAAGCAAGGTAGATTATTATAATAAGAGAAGTTGAGAGTGTTTTAGAATTACGACCATCTGGTCATGAAATGAATAATATATAAATCCCGCCGGGTATGATGTCAAACTCTTTCATTCAGACGCACCTGGCAGATACCCACTACGTGCTAGTATGCGCCATAGGTGAAAGACAGTTTATATCTAAACATGAAACGCGAGAACAGACATTGGCTATCGGAAGCCAAGAGTGTTAAAAAAACCGATATCGGAATTTTCGACACGACGAATACAAAGAATAAATGTCATGGTCCCAAGGAGAATTGAATTCAAGCCTTATGCGTTTCAATCAAGTATTCTACCAAGCCGCGCCGAGTGTAAGAAAAACTTAAAAAAAAAAAACCTTATGCTGACATAGTGCTCATGAAACGTCAACTGTGGTTGGCTCCGGCGCGCCCAAACCCCGGTGTCGCTTTTAGTCTTTGCACTCTGCCACTTTTGCGAGTGTGTGGGTTCCCGGCAAGAGATATATTATATATATGCCTTGTTGTTTTGTTTTTCTTTATCCCGTAATTTCAGTTTCTTCCTGGTATGTTTATAGACATTTCCAGGGCGTAAGACATGAATCATACCCGACGAAACAAAGGTGATTGGAGTGTTAAAAAGGCATGGCCACGAAGTGGTGACCTACACATCGCACTGTGCGCACCAAAAGCATCGCTTCTTCATCGTGCTGCCACTGGAGAGCGGTTATGTCTGACGACCTCATCCCGCCAAAACACTGCTGCTTAACGCACCGCGGATTGTAATGCTTGCCGTTTCAGTGCGTACATTTGCTGATACACCAGCAACGCCCATCGGCAGTGATCGCAGAATGAGAAAAAAAAAGAAAGGTGAAAAGGGGGAACGTTAAAAGTAATAGGAATGTAACTTACGCATTGCGCACATGCACGCCATCCAGCCATCGCTTCCTCGAAGCGAGAGCATATAGAAACGCCATTCCTCTGCCGTTTTAGTTGCGTCAATGCAGAGGGAAGCTGGGCAGTGCATGCTATAAGCTACGCACGTGGATGCTGTTTGCCTCCGAGTGGTTTTCTCACGCATTTTATTCCGACACGTCGAGCGTTCGTCGCGTGAATAATAGCTACAGACAATGTGTGCATGCACTTTGATGCGTGCTCACATCTCTGCGAAGGAATAGAAGCACGCATCCGGAAAGCGCATGTTTCTTGCAGCGTGCTAACTGTGGCATGCCGATTGCGGACTTCTTTACATCGACTTTCGCAACATTACGCTATTGCACAAAGCTGTGGGTTCCATGTGCGATGAGTAAAGAGGTCACCATTAATGGCTGTAATCCTTCCTGCACGAATGAAAGTGAGTGAACTGCCCGTAGTAATGATTACAGGAGAATGAGCAACCACAAACACACGCAGTGGATTGATTTTTTCGGGGTAATGTAGTTGTGATGTGCACCAGTGGTAACAGCGAATTCGAGGTTTTGATATGCGCCGAAAGATGACCTCAATTTCACCGCAAGAGCAAAGTAATAATTAACACTATCTCAAATGTGTAGCGATTATTGACCTATTTATTTATTTATTTATTATTTATTCGTTATTTCGAGATACTGTGAGCCCTTGTACAGGGCAGGAGTGGGAAATAAATAGATAAAAAATAATAATTATACCAGAATCAGAACGTACTGACACAGGGACAAAATGACGTACACCAAAAAACAAGAGCAGATATTAAATTAATATGCCCTGTGTGAATTTGTACTTGGCAGAACTGAACTAAACTCGGGCGTAAAGAAACAAGGACGCTCCATCGAGTAAAGCAACTTTCGTTCTGCCTATCTCTTTTAAGTGGCCCTGCAACACTTTCACACAATAAAGATACAAATAGCTTCTTCACCAAAGCTTCTTTAAAGGAGTTTGTCGCCCTACGAATGAAAATCCCCAAACAATTTGCAGAATCCAACACGTACATTCAATGGTACGAAAATTTCGCGCTTTCTCTCTCAATTCGTATTAGTGAGCACGCTGAAAGCTACGCTGGCAGAAGATGGGGTGGAGGAAATGACAGGGAGACAGCACCTACGTCCGATTATGAACACGCATTTTGAACCTGACCATTTTTTATTCTACTTATTTTTTTTCGAACAAGTGGCTTGATATAAGTATCATTGCCAAAAAGCGGGCGCACATCTCACGGTATCTCTCGGTGGCTGCGGCAGCTATTCGCCGCGTCATGCACAAACCAGCCATTCATTTATTTGAGGGGTTTAACGTCCCAAAACCAGCATATGATTATGAGAGACGCCGTAGTGGAGGGCTCTGGAAATTTCGACCACCTGGGGTTCTTTAACGTGCACCCAAATGTGAGCACATGGGCCTACAGCCCTTCCGCCTCCATCGGAAATGCAGCCACCGCCACCGGGATTCGATCCCGCGGCTTGCTGGTCAGCAGCCGAGTGACCTTAACCACTAGAACACCGCGACGGGGTCACAAACCGGCCATTAACCATAGACTTTGTATAGAGGGAGGCCTCACTTTGGTTCATGACATCATTTGTCGAGAGTAGATTTAGAAATTCGTTAGTGACTTTGACAACTAATATTAAACTTCATGGGGGCGTGACGCGCTTTACTGTTGTGAAGATTGGTTTCCTCTAAAAGCGCACTTCACGAAACGACCCGGACTGGACGACGAAGTTCTCCGCTGATGTCGCACACAGAGACGCTATGGCCGGGTTTGTCCATTCTCTGGCACGGTGCACAGATGGCGCATGAGGCAGGTCGCCAACAACACACGAGCACATTAACCCAAGATACAGCCCAGCGAGACGTTCCCGTGCTTTCAGGCGGGCAGGGAAGCTCCACAAGACCGATCGAGTACACTAACCTGCAGCACCACGGTCACCCCACAAAGGGAAAACCAGCGGAGTGCCTGAACGAGAAGTCACCCACAAAAACAGAGCATGGCTTCGTCGTTAAAGGTGTGCGAGCTGCTCGCACAGCGAGCGAGCACTAGGCGGAAGCAAGCTTATTGGTGAGAAGGCTGTACCGCGTGACAAATGAGAATTGGTGAAGCACAATAACGTACACTAGCGTGGTGCAAGCGGAAACCATTCTCTGGGCAAGTTAAGAATCGTGTCTCCATGCAATAAACACGGACGAATGCCTCGCCGCGGTCAAAAAACACGCCAGGCCTGCGTGGAAGGCACAGCGTGGTCACAGTGAAAGCTAGAAGAGCAGCCTTTCAGAGCCTTTTCGAAACACTCTTTGGGTAACTACTTCAAGCACACTTGCTTGATACCCACTAGATCATTACTAATAAATTTATTTTGTTAGTAGGCCGGCATTTGCTATGCTATTTTTGTCATTCTTCTGAGAAGCGTGATAACCGCTAAGCACTCTCAAGGAATTTTGTGCCAGTTTTTCATCCAGGGGCTAACATTGATGAGGAATTATGGCTGAGGTTGGTATCGGGGAACAAGAACAAGCTTTCTTAATGGGTTGGAGCATTGGACAGCCCACTCGTTAGCACACGGAGTGGCTTCCCCTTCTTGACGCATGTGTGAGTTTGCCCGACTTTTGATGAAGTATTTGGGCGTACTTCACTGGTTCACTGGTGATGATTCCATGCGATGAAGAAAAAAATGCACCGGTGTAGCTCAGTGGTATAAAACGGGGCTGGCACCCAGCGGACCCGGGTTTGAGCTCCACTGGTCGAGCCTGCCTAAGCAGAGTTTGACAAGTTGCAAGCACCAGCGTAACTCGGTGGTTGAATACTAGGCTGGCACCCGGGTTCGAGCCTCACTGCGTCATCGGTGCCAGGTTACTTTTATAATTTCGCCCGACGTGGTTACGGACACCAGCAGACAGCTACGCGTGACCCGAGTTGCTATCACATAACAGCTTTCGCCGTAAACGGCCTGATGGCAAAGTCACAATGGCCATGTCACCGATAAACACCGGTTCTCGACGCACGAAGAGCACGGGGCCAGCATTCTGTAGAACGAGGAGCCAAAAAGATGGGTGCGCTCAGAACTTCTCAGAAGCCTTGGCTGCTGGTCGGCAGCATTATCTGAGAAAGCTCAAAGTCTATTTGGATCCCTTTAACGCAAGCCGAGTGGTTACAACACAGCACGCTTTTAGGTCAAGATAAGCCTGTCAAGATAAGGCGCCCACGATCGCGACCCGTTTCCAGAAATCCACAGCTCAAGCTGACACATGCAAATCTTGCAAGTCCTCCTTGTTGAGATCAAAAACAAAGGTGATACGAACTCTTTCAGAATACCAACGCTATTAACTTGAAGCACAGCACACATCACGTTGTATACACACACCGTGGCCGGCCACTCGAAGGCCGTAATCATATCTAGCTGTGCCGTTTTGGGCCCTTGAACATCGTAATTCAGTGGCCATGTCAATTTTTTTACGTACATGTAATATTACTGCATTTCTTCGGAGGTTTCTTATGTCGTTGAACTCTCCTCATGTGAAATGTTTGTGATGTTCAAAACCTTTATTATATAGAAGTTAAAGTTATAACGCTAAAAACTGTCGTGCGTGCGTGATAATCTTTAAAGTGGCCAATATATATATATATATATATATATATATATATATATATATATATATATATATGAAGGAGCACATACTTAGGGACGGGTATGTGCCACAGGTGTGCAGGTATGTGCCGCAGGTGATAGCTTTATATTGACCAAGGAACGGCGAAAACAAACGGATGACCTAAGCGCTCGTGCGTAAAGAAAAAGCTGGCATAAGCATCGTTGAGTAAACAATTTTCTTGCTAAATTACTGTCTCACTATATTTCTTCTTTTTTTTCTGCAAACTGGATATTGGTGTTTCAAATCAAAATTAAGTTACAAAAAAATTGTAGGAATGACGCATTGCTGAAAGTTCAGGGCATATTCACCTTATAATCGACGAATCCCCTTCTTTGGGTACGAGCCACTTGCACAGGAAAACAACAACAACAACAACGACCGGATGAAAGCAAACAATAAACGTCATTGTTCCAGCAGGAATTAAAACCCGGCGTTCTGCGTGGCAATGAAATATTCTTCCACAGAACTAGCCAGGCCTCGAATAGACTCTTCAAATAGACCGTAATGTTCGTGTAACGTTTGTTTTGGTTTGGTACTGGCTGTCTGATTTTATAAACATTACCTACGTGCTCTTATGATACAGCCGTCATGATTGGTTAATTTAAATTGTCCTTATGCATCATCCGCTGCAGTTGATTTGTGGAGCAGTGTTGAGGGCTACCAGATTCACGCGAACCTGCGCGAGGATGGTGCTGGCATCAGTATTGTTAATACCCCTTTTGCTGTTGGCGTCGTTACGCAACTGTGAGCAGCTGGTAAAGGGCATACGTGGCGGTTTAACGCCTGTGTTTGCCTGGATTTGCACATATATTTTGCGCTGCTTCATAAATTCTTGCTCAATAAAAAATAATAAAACACATTCACCTTATATCCACATGCTTCGCAAAACATCAGTCCCCAAGGTACGCGTGGTCTGCAGATTTTTTTTTAAGTTCGTGAGCGTCATTTCAAAAAAAAAAAAAAAGAGGGGCCTTGCTGGAGGCATGGGTGCAAATGACGCACGAAGCCGTAACCATCTTGGCGGAAGAGATGGCCAGAGTGTTTCGTCAAGCTCTTTGCGAGATGCCCCAGGAAGAGAATGCCTGTTTTCTGATGCGAGGAGTCAAAAAAGGAAAACAAAACACTCTTCCCAGGGCTGATGCGGAACCCATCGATGACAGCCTAAGAAGATTTGTAAGACAGAGCCCTGATTGAGGACACCTGTAAAATCTCCAATCATGTGAATCATGAAACTAAATTGTAAACCAGTACAACAAATAGAAGGAAGAAACACACTTAACAATGCATAATATAAATATATATATATATATATATATATATATATATATATATATATATATATATATATATATATATATGAAGGTATGGGATATGGCACAACGGGAGCGTTGTCAACAAGGATAAATATACTTATTTCCCAACAGTTTCGGGAGGGGACCTCCCTTCATATATATATATATATATATATATATATATATATATATATATATATATATATATATATATATATATATATATATATGCTCTTCTATTTACCGCTTAGTTCAACTTTTTTCTACAGGCATCGATCGACGGTAAGCAAGACTTAAATCCCATCTGACGCTGCAAATTTAGCCATGTGCAGGCTTGTAAGTCTTCACTTATACCTTAAATTCGAGTTCACTCTTTCTAAAGATGTGCAGGAGGAACTAGAAGTCATATGTTCGGAGTCGTAAGTGAGAATAAATTACCATACGGAGTCTGTTCTATACGGTCGCAAATGGGCACAATGGGAAACCTCTCGGCCTTTCTTTCGCCTTTTTTCTGTTTTTCCTATTTCTTTGTCTGCGACGTCAGCGGTACCCTATCGAGTGCTTGCAATTTCGTTGGGAACATTTAGCCACAAACTGACTTCTCAGTACTTTGCGCAAAGGGCCGCATTGTTCTAAACAAATTTTGAAGAAAAAGAACGAAATCGTCCTGCTGTGTAAATCCTGCATTAAATACACCTTACAGAGACAGGGTTGAGTGTTAGTTAGTGCACAACTGGTTCAATAGCAGCACTGTAAATTTTCTTCGGTAGACATAACTTCATAGCCGAATATATCATGAATGATATCGAAAGCTTCTCACTGCGAACTGCTTCGCGCGACCACAGAAAGGAGGATTTCAAGCATATAGACAAAGAAAATGTGTGTGATGACATTGTATTTCTCGCCTGCTGAAACATAATTCGAGGAGAAAAAAAACTAACGGAAGAAAAATTGAGGGACAAAGGGAGTTCGTAACAATGTACGATCCTTTCTTCAAACGCGCGCTTTTCAATTGTCTTCTTGGCTACCCACTAATGAGGTAATTTTAACAAAGGTGGTAAGGTTTAAAAGGAACGTAAGATACAGATGGAACCGTATAACTGTATCTCAAGGAACGGCAGCGCTTATGTGCCGAAGCCTTAGCCGATACAGTATATTCCCGGCTTGGGATAATTAGCGCAGCCCGCATGCGGTCGATGCACGAGTGAGCAAGAATATTCTGGAATGGAGAAGGGACTATTGCGCAAGCTCATCGGCAATTCAAATAGGTGCGCAACGACACTAAACATCGCAAAACTACTGCGCGTTCAAGAGTCATCAGAGCGCTCTCGCGAAAAACAAAAAAGCATACGCGTCCGGAGCGATCCCCGGGTCCCGGGGATGGCAGTGACGTCAATGTGACGTTCACTTGCGCCGCCTCCCGACCTTGAACTTGAGAGAAGTGGGACAGGCAGCACTTCAGAGTCCGCTTCCAAAGTATGAAATACAAACAAAATGGGACCAAGAGAAGATGTGGGCACTTTCGATTGAGAAGTGTTTGCACGCATTATAAAGAGCCGTATAACTGTATAGGCGTTTGCGCGTGTTGCAGGAACCTTTGGTGATTCACTGTAGGGATTGCACATGTTGTAAGGAACTATGAGGATCCTTTGTTTTAATTGATCATATCACAGATAGATGTGTTTTAGAGGTGCTGAAATCGAAATTTTTTTAAGAACCCTCGAGGGATAGCCATGGTGACAGTACGTGTCATAGGGAACTGTAGGGAAGAGCTGCTTTATTTGCCCCTGTCTTAGGAAACTGTAAGGAAAAGATGGGGGAATAACTGTTGATAGGGGACGGAAGGGCAGTTCAGTAGGGACTGCGTGATTCACACAAAAGTAGCTAGGATAACAATGCGGTTTGGTATAACTACATGGTTAGCTGGTCTGTTGTAATCTCCTGGAAAAAGCCCGTGAAATATTCATAGCGCTCAGAGTGCACGCTAAAGTGCAGGGCAGTTTTCTTACTTGTTTAGTTCTGTTCGTTATGTATATTTCACATGAAAACATGCATTCTCTAAAAGAAAAACACAAATGTAAATGTAATAAATGTAATTTAGTATCTTTGCAATCAAGATGTGTATTTTCTTTTGTCGAGCCGCTAGCAAGTTAGCTTGATTGTGCTTGTGTGATTGTACGCGACCATTTCATTGATGCAGAACAATTACTTTAAAATGCTTAATCGATGCAACGCTTTGGGGTGCCTCGGTGTACGATCGTTGAATGAGCACAAGAAAATCAATTTCTAACGCTCTCCCTACTAGTTTGTAAATAAAAGCTTTTTTCTCGAGCTCAGGCATGCAAGTTAGGCATCTGATCTGATGCGGAAAAGCCACAATGGCATCACCATCTTTACACTTGTTCGACCTCCTGGCAAGTTTTTTTGAGCACCGCGCCAGTGTAATACTCACTTTATTGCATTCGTTGAAGAGATATTTCCTCTAACGCTCATAGGACACACTTGGTTTGAGAAACGTTAATACACAAACAATTCACATCAAATCGTGAGGCCATGGTTCTGTATATTCTAGGTGAACAGTGCAAATAAGAAACTTCAGAAAGAATGCGGTCCAAACAGACTAACTTTTAGCTTACCCGCCTTTTAAAATAAATGTTCTGTGACGGCACACCAGTGTGCGATCACAGTGTATTGTTGATTCATACGTTTGATATTTAGGGTTTAACGTCCCAAAGCCACCATAAGACTGTCAGACACTCTGTGGTTGAAGGCTCCAGAAATTTAAACCACATGGGGCTCTTAAACGTGCATCCAAATTTTAGCACACGGGCACAGAGTATATATATATATATATATATATATATATATATATATATATATATATATATATATATATATATATATATACATAGAGAGAGAGAGAGAGAGAGAGAGAGAGAGAGGTTTTTTGCCCCGCCGCGGTGGTCTAGTGGCTAAGGTACTCGGCTGCTGACCCGCAGGGCGTGGGTTCGAATCCCGGCTGCGGCGGCTGCATTTCCGATGGAGGCGGAAATGTTGTAGGCCCGTGTGCTCAGATTTGGGTGCACGTTAAAGAACCCCAGGTGGTCTAAATTTCCGGAGCCCTCCACTACGGCGTCTCTCATAATCATATAGTGGTTTTGGGACGTTAAACCCCACATATCAATCAATCAATCAATCAAGAGAGAGAGGTTTTTGTAAGCACTGAGATATTTTTATTTAAATAACTAACGCCTAGGCACTTGTCTATACAGACAACCTTTAGGCCGAGGCAGAAAAATATTTTCACGAATTGAATGACTCAGGATTGTTTAATTGAAAAAAGTATTTGAAATAACGTTTACATTATAAGTTTCAGGGTGGTTGTTCATATTGTGAAGTTATTCTACGTCGCAAATTAGGCCAAGTCTAGTTTTTTGACATTGAAGATATCACTCGGGTTTTCAGAGATCCATCGTCGAACATCCAAACCGCGGTGCCACATAAACAAAAACTAACGCACCGAGTGCTCCGTAACTAATCGAGTGGGCCGGAACTAACGCACTTGTTGCATTAGTTCCGGTTTCTCCGGCAACAAGGTCTGGAAATTTGACAAGGGATCTCTGATACCACACGTGATATTTTCAACATTTAAAAACTGGGCTTGCCATAATTTGTGACGCACAACTTCGCCATGTAAACCAACAATGTAACATCGATAATAAAAAGGTATTTCAGTTGTTTTTATCGATTCATCATTCCTAAGCGATCAATTTAAAGGCAAAATCTTTCCGCCTCGGCCTCAAAATTGGCCACGGAGACGACAAGTCACTATCTATTCTAGATTTTTAAGAAAAAAGCTTTATAGATTGAAAAATACTCTCTCTCTCTTTCTCTCTCTCTCTCTCTCTCTCTCTCTCTATATATATATATATATATATATATATATATATATATATATATATATATATATATATATATATATATATATTCATTTATTTATCTATTTATAACTATATATATATATATATATATATATATATATATATATATATATGTGTTTGTATGTGTGTGCGTGCGTGTGTGTGTGTGTGTGTGTGTGTGTGTGTGTGCGTGCGTGTGTGCAAGCCCCATCTTACTTCTAGGAAAAGCTTTTCAGCGAACAAACGCATGCCCACGCCTTTGTCTTCTTCATTATGGGCCCTATATACTTTCTTTCTTTGGTATGATTTCCAAACTATTCTTACATTTTTCGCTCTGATATAAATACAAAAGAAAAAAACGTATGATAGATAGGACAGTTGGTGTAGAAATATAAACACATAGAGTTCAAGTGACAAAATATCGTTGTTCTCCTATTTTTTAGGACCCATTTATTTCTTTCGGAAAATCAAAGCAGTGGTGCTTTCTGTGAATGCGTGCGCAAGCTTGTAGAGAAACGGATGAGAAAAATTGGACTCACAAGAAGGAAGAAATACAATAAAAACGTAATTTAGAAAAAAGCAATTGGCTGAAAAGCAATTAGGACAAAACGGTGCACTACGGGACAGCACTGAAGTGAAAGCTTTAAAAATGCGGCGATTCCGCCAAGTTTTCTGTTCCTCTTTAATTAGGGCCGGCGTGAGGGCTTTGTTTTTAAGTAGAATTAAATCAGTAAAAAAAAATGTTCATGACGGGGCAGTAACAACAGTTAGGCTTTCACTGACTGAAAATATAGAAGAAAAAGAAAGTGTTTCTGGAGAGACACGTGTGGCCATTACAGTTGCAAGAGGAAAAAGAAAGGACAGTGATGCCATGGAAACCATAGTACATAGTATATGCAGTTTTCAACCAAAATTTTGTAAATATGGTGTAAAATAAAGGAAATAAAGTTGGTGGAAAAGCATCTGTCCATGAAGCAGAGGCTTAAAAATGATGCAAATTCTTTTGCGACTGATGGCACAACCAATATAGAGTAGAGTGAGGTAAAATGCGGCAAAATTTTTTGAAAAGTGAATATTTTTTTATTTCCCTTCTTTGAAATAAACATCAATGCAGAAACTTTTCTATGGGTACAAGGTATGTCCGACATAAATAGTGTCGTGTTTCCATTGTTCAAAAGATTAACCTGAAACTAATTAAAAAAATGCTCTAGATGTCGTATTTTGCCAAAACCTGAGGAACAAAATGAGACGTTGCGTGGGGCAAAACGAGAAAGTGTAAAAAAATGATTCCTCCAGTTTCTGTAGTAGGAAGACGTGAAATTCATTCTACGGGTCCACAGTCTAAAGGAATTCATTCCTCTAAATCGACACATTGAATCTAGACAGAACCATGTGTTGCGTTGCTCTGGCAATCCTTGTTCGTGCTAATGATGTCTTTTGTAGAACGCTTGCTCCTCATTGGATTATTCAAGCATTGAAGGCTAGATATGTTTTTACGTATCTTCTTCACCTATTTTTGCCGTTTTGATGCAGGACTGCTCAGGAATTTTATAGATTCTAACTTCGTCCACCGGGCTTTGTGACGCAATGAACTTAGAACAGTGATAGATTCAGATTTTCTAGCACTTGTATTTTTTTATTGAGAGTATTCGAAAAATATTGTTAAATATAAATCCTAAGCCGTGTTTGTGAACAACATGAGTTAGAGATTCAGCCATTTTTATGTACGTATCGTGAGATCATTCTTGGCAACACGGAAAAACCTCGATGAAGCGCGAACAAAGGGAGTAGTGTTCTCAACGGCAATCAGTGCTTTTTCATGTAGCTTTCCTCCGAGTAAGTTCTATATATTATTCTCATGTACAAAAAAAACCATCTTAAACAAAAAAATTTATTATATAGTGAATGTAAGTTAATGGTTTATTTATTAGGACGCTCCCTAAGACAGTTGAATGACTTTTTGTAGCGTATTCCCCCGCTCACATACCAGAGTTCACAAACATTTTTGCTGTGTCCCCGAGCACGAAAGGAACTAAACCTGTGCTGTTATGTAGCTCGTAGTTTAAAGTAACAGAGCGAATTTTTATGTTGCCTTACTCATGTAGGATTAGCTTCATGCACGGATCGGAAAATTCGGCCGAACAGAATTTCTCCGCTTTCTGATGGGTCACAAAAACACTGATACCGGCCACGCAATTTTTCGCGCGTAAACGCTGGGAGATGTCACGAACGTTTACACATATAACAGTAGACAAGAACCAGCCCCTATCACTGAAAAAAAAGAAAAAAAAGTATTTCTAGTATTAGCTACAGAGGGCGGCAAAATCAAAATTTCGAGTTTTGCCCCGTGTCTCATTTTGACCCACCATACCCTATATACCGCACAATAAATAATTTACAACTTGATTTCGTAATTACCAGACACAATGGTACTAATTACGAAAAGAAAGACTGAACAACGAAAATTATGCTCTCGATTGTTGCCATTATAGGTGCCTTGTTAAGTGGCTTCTTGATTGAAGCATGGCAGGCGAACGAAGTTGCGCAAAAACTTGCGTTACCTACGTCAGCAATAACCTGCGTGGTACACATAATCAACAGATGGCGTGTTCAATTAGTCAAATCTACGACGCCTGGAGAGAGTGTAACAATACGTACAGTGAAAATAGCTTGAGGAGAGGTGGGGAAATGTAATCAACTGAGAACTCAGAGACCGTTTAATGCACGTCTCTAACACCACAACTTGACACGTGTTGCAAGAAGTGTGGTCTTCGAATGTATAACTTGGTGGATAACTAGTATGCTGCTGGCTATAATAAAATTATCTGGGGTTTTACATGCGAAAACAACGATATGATTACAGGACACGCCATCGTCGACGGCTCCAGAAATTTTGACCATCTTGTGTTCTGTAACGTGCACTGGCTTCGCACGGTACGCAGTCCTCTGCCACTTCGCGTCTATCAAAATGCGACGGCCAGGACTGGATTCGAACCCACGACCTTCACATCAGCAGCCAAGCGCCGCGAAGATTTTCTGCCGAGGCTGACCCGCTGCTCTGCTTTCATCAATTTTTACGAAGTACAACTTGCTTCAAAACTTCTAAATGGGGAGCACATGAGGGACCTGGTTTCGTCATCCATCCAAACATATGCGGCGTGATCGCACACCAAGTGAAGCTCTCACTAGAGGCCATAGCTTGGCTAGCAGTTCTGAAGCCCGAGTAAAAATGAACCATCAAGGTCTAAATGATTAACTTTAACAGCGTAGCCAGAAAGGGAACGCATTCGTTAGGTTGGAATTGTGTAAGCATTTCGTAAAGATAAGACGACGGTGGGGTACGAGAGAAGTCACTACCGCCTCGCCGAGCGATCGGATGCCCCTGCCCTGGATGCCCCTGCCCTGGATCAGATGCCCCTGATCGGATGCCCCTGATCGGATGCCCCTGCCCTGGATGCAGCGTCACGTCGGCGCTCCATGCACCGGCGTATCGCTGAGTCATAACGTGACTATATCTGATCGCGAAAGGAACGTGACGGAACTCGCTGTAGACAACGCGTATCGCAACTACCACAGCGCAGCTCAAAACGGCCCACATTTTCGCTCACGGAGTACGTAAATATGGCTTACCAAATCCAACTCGTGCCGGGGATACTCTACGCGCTTACCTCAAACATTGGCGTCATTGACACTCTCATAAACGCAGCAGTGGACCTTCACTGCCAATCAGTCAGTCCACAGTGCACTTTCAGGGGCGAAACTGCTTAAGGCGTAGGCTTGTCCGCTGTAGTTGCTTGTTGTAGCCACCCCTCGTACACGAAATGTTTACTAGATGGCGCTCGCATCGCTAGTACTTGAATTGATCAATAGATGGCGTAAAGGCGCGCGCTGCCTTTGAGCTGTTGCGATAAACAGAGAGATAGACTCACATACACACAGACGGATGGATGGATGGATGGATGAATGGATGGATGGACGGATGGATAGACGAACGGACGGATGGACGGACGAACAGACAGACGGACGGACGGACAGACAGACAGACAGACATCATAATTCACTCCGTGGATAGTGTGTGACGTTTTTGAATACCAAAGATGGGCGCAAAAAAAAAAAACGGTGTCCCCGCTCATTACATGGTCGCAGCACTACAGTCTCATCATGTAGTAGTAGATAGGGTGTTAGGTAGAGAGCGGGCATGAAAACTAGACCGAACCTATACCCCACCTCCTCTCCTCCATTTGGCATCAATGAAAAACTCTGTCGGCTCATCGGCTTCCAGGATTTTAAACTCCCTTTCTGCTTGTTCATTCACTCACAGTTCATCTTTTTTCCGGACTAGTCAAGTTCTCGCTCTCCTGAAATAATTAGTCTATCGGCGAAACGGAAAGTTGAAAAACTTTCAGAAACTTTCCAGGGACAGCGCAAGCGGAAACCTGAATATACCCGTTTACAACAAGAGTATGTTGAACGCCAGCAAGAGACAAAGCGACTCAATCTTTTCTTGGAAAAGTTTGAACGACCAAACAAAAGTGGCCTTGAAGCAGGAGGAACTATTGGCAGGAGAACAGAGCAGAGAAGTGCTCGGAAAGCTCTGCTCCTCCTTGAAGCTTCTGCCACTTTTTTTTGCAAGTTGAGTGAAATGAAACGTGACAGCTGGCGGTCGCAATATTACAACGGCGCAGTTTGGAAAGGTAAGACAAGGAAGCGCCTTATAGGATTTCATCTTCTAGTAACGTTGTAATGTTCGGGAAATGAAAGTGGCGCCAGGAATAAAAGCACAGTGCCAAACAGAAACTGTAATCTGAACGACGTTGGGCGCCGCCAAATCGAAATTTATTACTCTCTGTTCTTCATGCATGGTACATTTGAGAGGAAGCCAACACCGACGCAAAAGTAAAACGTTCCTGCGTACGTGCTTTTATGTGTACGTTTACGTGCGTGCGTGTGATAGTAAGTCCTAATTGAGTGATTTCTTCTTATGAACGCCAGCAAAACTTGATTTTGGATCCTACATCAAAGTAGTTAAATGCCGAGTCAGAATTTTCCTATAGAACACTCATACGTTTTTGCTCAAACGGTTTCTCGTCATACGGCCTACCAATTTTCTTGTGGCGAATGCTGTTCCACTTGCCGTACGTGAGTGCAATAGCATTCGGAGCTTAACATCCCAAAGTGACTCACTCTATGAGACACTTGATAGTTGAACACTCCGGATAATTAGGACCATTTGGGCTTCCGCACGGTCGTGCACTGATGTCATTGTACACCACTCTACTGCATTGAACGCGATGCGACCGACACGGCTGGTGAAAGAAAGTAGAACCAGCTCTTTCAAGCTAGCACCCGACATTCGCAATCGCTGAGTGACGGTGACGATCATATGGATAAATAAATTGCTTGTTCAGTGTTTATCTGTATGTTTTTTCCTGCAGTATTAAAATACGAGAAAACACCTTTTCAGATGCACAAGAAAACTGAACGATGTGAACCAACGAGAAATGACGAAAAGAAAGATCATCACTCGCAACTGACGCGCTTTTATTTCGCTTATTATTGTTAGTAGTTTGCGCCACCCCATTTTCTGGTAGAATGCACTATAGCCCAACTGAAATATATACATATATATATACATTGTCAGCCTGGCGTGCACTTCTGTTGACGATTATGGGCAGTGAATCCGAGCACCACCACAGAGCCGCATGGTACTCCAGGCTATATACGTCAACGGGAACATGGCGCAGGTCGGTTAGATGACGTTAAGCGCGCACGAAGCAGCAAGATGGTGCCTTTGTGCAATGCTGGCGTCTGCCGCGTGGGGTCCAGTCCTGGTGGCGTTAATTCGTATGAACGCGGCATGGAGTCACCAGAGAGCGTATTTACTTCTTGTGACCATGCTACTAGAGAGCCAATAAGCGTGAGCATTAGTCATACGTCATCTTATCAAATGTACATACTCATCATTATCAGTCTGACCTCTGTTGTGGGGCAGAGGTTCGGCGAGTAAAGAACAAGTAGTAAGAACGTTCTTGCAGCCAGAACGTTCTTACTATATATATATATATACATATATATATATATATATATATATATATATATATATATATATATATATATATATATATATATATAAATATATATATATATATATATATAGCCTGCCCCGCTGCGGTGGTCTAGTGGCTGACCCGCAGGTTGCGGGATGATCAAATCCCGGTTGCGGCGGCTGCATTTCCGAATGAGGCGGAAATGTTGTAGGCACGTGGGCTCAGATTTGTGTGCACGTTAAAGCACCCCAGGTGGTCGAAATTTTCGGAGCCCTCCACTACGGCGTCTCTCAAAATCATATGGTGGTTTTGGGACATTACACCCCACATATCAATCAATCAATCGAGCTCGAGCCTTCGTGAGCAATAGCAGCGACTACTGCGTAAAGCATTCCATGGTGTTGTACCCCACATCGGCGAACCCGCACGGCAAGCACCGCCATGACGTCCGCATTGGTTTTCGCATTGCTCTTTGGAAGCCACGTGACAGTGAGTGAGTGAGTGAGTCAGTCAGTAAGTTAGTGATTGAACGGTGTAGTGTACACCAGACGTTACGCACATATCATCGGTCGCAGTTACACCGGTCCTAATTGTGAACACTGTGATGTGCCAGAAACACTTGAGCACATATTTTGTGTCTGCCCAGCATACGCACGTGAACGACAAACACTGATTTCTTCTACTGAACTATATCGCAGTAGGTCATTAACTGATGAGACCATGTTGGGCCCTTGGCCAGACACCAACAGTGCACCTGCGGTCACAAGAGCATTTATAACCTTTTTGGAAACAACTGCACTATGTGCGCGGCTATGAAATGTGTCTCAGCTAGAAAGAACACTACATACTCGCCTTTCTATCTCACCATCCTCATTCATTATTTTTTCTTCTCCATTTCTCTTTCCCCAGTGTAGAGTAGCAGGCTACAGCAAGCTATCACTCAGGCCGACCTCTCTGCCTTTCTGTAAATAAACTTACCTCCTCCCTAGTGATTGAATGAAAACTTTTATTTGGCCCGGCGAAATGTGACAAAACGCTCAACTGGCTAATCCCACGACGGAGCAGTTATGTTCGGGGCAAGCGAACTATGGTAAGTCGGTAGACGGCGCCAAAAGAAAAGAGGAGATTATGAAAAGCGACTGCTCAGACGGGTCACTTTGCCGTCAGCTTTTGTTCACCACACCTTATGCTGGTGAGTCACCCGCAGGGCAAAAGCGTTCTCATGGTAAGCCAGTATCGTAAACAAGTGGCCCCTGTCGTGACATCCCGCCCCGCCGCGGTGGTCTAGTGGCTAAGGTACTCGGCTGCTGACCCGCAGGTCGCGGATTCATATCCCGGCTGCGGTGGCTGCATTTCCGATGGAGGCGGAAATGTCGAGGCCCGTGAGCTCAGATTTCGGTGCACGTTAAAGAACCCCAGGTGGTCAAAATTTCCGGAGCCCTCCACTACGGCGTCTCTCATAATCATATGGTGGTTTTGGGACGTTAAACCCCACAAATCAATCAATCAATCGTGACATCCCTCCCAACAGGATAATGTGGCGATGTGCTATCATAGTAAGTGTGGACAGGGGGCATGCAGCATTTTGTGTAGAAACCCCAGACAGCTTACCAGCGGAATAGCCAGGCTTGTTGTTGCGCGAAAGTATTTTTAGGCTGTACCTGCACGAAATGACAGCTTGCTTCTTAGCTGATTTCCTGAAGGACGAGGGCAGCAAAGTGTGGGACCGCAAAGGAGGAGTACAGAGTCGAAGACACTTCCCTGAAAAAAGGAGAGTTGTTTGCTGAAAGGGTAGAGCATCAATAAGGGGTTCGTCCTACCAGGCTGTCTCACATGAGACAGGATATATTTAACGAAGAGAAATGGAGAGGTGGAGAGCTTGGTGCTCGAGGAAGAGATCAGCAAGAGGGAACAGAGGTCGTGCTTGGCGCCGACTCTGATTTTTAGAGATTGAATCGAGAAGTTGGTTCTGATGTCCGCAGTATGCTAAAAACTGGGCAATTAAAGCATACGTGGATACAGCCCAGTTCTTACTGTGCGATCGGTTTTGTGACCGCCCTTAGGAGCAAAGCATTTTGCAGCGAAACGCATCTGCCGCGAAGCGCGCAGATATGCGGCCATTTTCTTTTGTCCACAGATTATTTCTCACAATCGGATTTAACAGCTTCTCTGTTAAAAGAGTGACACCGCTTCGAGCAATACCGTCGTCGTGTGGGCTGGTACTTCCCGTGAACGTATTTAAAAAAAGGTCAGAATAGTGGCAGACTTCCACTCATGTCATTTACTTAGTGAGAAAGTAACTTAGAAATTTGTCCCATTGCAACCGTGACAGCCAGAGCTAATCACTCGCTCCACTGCAACTGTGACCACCGGAGGTAATCATGCTTGTTATTATTCATGGCACCCACAAGTTGTGCAGCTGTGCCGATGCTCGTATTACATAGCAGAATTGTTGAGGGCACTTCGAACACAAAGGCGCAGCATCCTAATGCAATGACGTTCTATATGTAAAGGAGATGCCTTGGCGTTCACCTATTTTTACATGTGCACCAAAAATGAATTGTGATATAGCGTTTAAAACGTCTACGACGAAATAGCTTGACCCCTACAGAGGAGCTGCACTGTACAGGAACTAAAAACATCAGGTATAGTGAGCAGAGAAAAAGTATGCGCAAATAAAGACACACACACACACACACACACACACACACACACACACACACACACACACACACACACACACACACACACACACACACACACACACACACTCACGTGCGCGCGCGCGCGCGCGAAATTAGTTATTTATTTATGTATACACACACAAACACACACGCACACACAACGCCTCAGCCGAACACGGACATCACGTTGGAGGCGCAACGAAAAGACGGCACGCATCGTCTCTGAAATTGCAACGTGTCGAAATCACAACAGTTCGGACTAATAAGTACAAGAAAAGTGGACGGTAAGCACAACTACATAATCCAAAATTAACGCCGGGTAAACTCGGTATATTTTCCAGATGCACGCTAACAGCACTAACAAGCTGAAGAACTCAAGCAAACGACACAAATGTAGCATCTGAGCCTGGTTTTGTGGCTTCCATCGCACTGATAACAGTTCATCTACGTCGCTATCATCTCCGTCGTCACCAAGGTGATGATAACGGGGATGACAGCCTTTAACGCTTGTCGTCCCTTTTCAAATGGGGCTTAAAACCATAGTCGCCAAGCCTATGCTTACTTATTTTTATCCTCCAGCCATATCTTTCTCTATGGTGGCATGAAAAAAAAAAGCTACTCAAAAGGCATAAAAATAAAGCTATAGTGAAAGATTTGCTCGCTGCAGGTCATCAGAATTGCCTTTGCTGTAGCGGCGAATATCATAGCTTGGCAAAAGACTTCAATTACGGCAGTAACTAAAATAATCAAACGTTTAACCTCTCAAATACAAAGACAGTCGCTGGGGTCAAATGGAAGGCTCTCTTTAATTATGGAAGTCCTTCCTAAATGCTTCTTCCTGTTGGCCGGGCACCGTCACCACCGAGGCGGTAACAGTTACGAAGAACGTGTGAGAAGCGTTGCCAGGAAACAGTCTGCGAATTAACTCGCATCGCGTGCCGTGCTCTAGAAGTTAGGCGGTTAACCGCAATCGCGCGGAATCCTTTTAGGGAAAGATGACAAGAAGGAAGAGGAGAAAACCAGCATCCGCTCTTACACGCAGTGAACGGAAAATGTAAAGCAAATAAAGAAACACCTGGTCAGCGAGTACGAACGAAGAAAAAAGAAAGTAAAAAAACAAAGAAAAATTTTTCTGGCAGTAGAAACCGTAATTCTTTGGCTCGAGGCAGACTTGTTAACTGTCCCGAGATTCGGCAAAAGGAGCTCACACAGCATGAATCTAGGCACAGTGAAGAAACGCAGTAAAAAGAAAATATTTTT
Organism: Rhipicephalus microplus; assembly: GCF_043290135.1. NCBI lineage: Eukaryota > Metazoa > Arthropoda > Arachnida > Ixodida > Ixodidae > Rhipicephalus > Rhipicephalus microplus. The sequence continues at coordinate 41,985,851 of NC_134707.1, forward strand.
CAAGTTAGGTTCGATTCAATTCATTCCTTTCTTTTGGTCCGTGGTTAGAAAGAGAGTCGGTGCGGCCGAACCAGGCTGGCTGCCCGATAACATGTAAAAAAAAAAACAGGTATGAAAAAAAGTAGAAAAGTATCCTGAATGGCGTGGTGAATATTGAAAGAAATGAGATTAAAAGAAAACAGAAAGCACTAAAGGGAACAGTCAAAATCGCAAAGGTAAGCTCAGGAAATGGCCGTCTTTGCCGAAGAACTACTGGAGGTACGGCACGATCGAATTCGGAAGTGCGCCTCCTGCCCCTGTCGCACTCCCGTGGGGAACCTTAACGACAAGTCGTGGGCTAACAATCTTCGCTAGGACCCCACCTCGTTTGCTTTTCTGGAATACAAGGCTAGTTTTTCCCTATCTGTAGCTTAGGTATACCGGTAAACTTTCTGAACACTTCGCTTTGGATTTCGGTTTTCGTACTTTGCTCGGCACCATCGCGTTCAGGTGTGCGCCGCTCTGGTTACCTCACGAATTCCTCGAGGAAGCGCTTATTCTAGCGGAGAGCACGGCGTGCAAACGAGTTCGCAAGGTGGCGACGGCGCCCGTCGTAAATTTGCGCGAAACGAGAAAGAAGGCGACGCCAAGTTCCAGCATCGGTTGGGGCGTTGCGCGTATCGGAATCTACTGCCCCGGAGTGGATCGGAATCTATTGCCCCGGAGTGCCCCGTAGGTGAAGAGCGAGGGCCACAACAACATACCTACGCCAAACAGTGGAATCGCCTTCATATTTTCTTCACGACATATCTTGAGCGTGTCACCTGCATTTAATTATGAAACAGCGTTTTCACAGAGGCGGGTCTCCGTTGAAGTCTCCTACTTTAGACCAGACCGCTTTCTCGTAGGCTGATCCGCTTTCGAGTCTTCGCATCTGTTTTTACAGCCTTGTACAGCTCGGTGCCGACGCTGCAGACGGATGCTCGAGCTCTGCTCCACGCGTCTTCACTTAAGTAAACAAGGCTTCAGGCACGCGTAAAGAGAACCCGATCCTCGCGCTAGTTGTGAAGCGACGCAGCGGATTTGCTCGGATGCGAGCGAAATTTGCGTAGCTGGTCCTATTAGTTATCTGCGGCACTGTGGAAGCTGTATAGACACTAGGGAATCGGGGAGCTCGAGCTTTTTAGTGCACGAAAAAAAATGGTCAAATGAAGACGCGAGAAACACAATTCAGTGCCCTCTCCCACAAGAAGTCAGCCCATCTCCGTAGGCATGGTTGAACTTGCAAAATCGTCTAATGATGATGATTGAGAAGCGATGTTCCCTATACATGTGCTTCCCTCTTTTCAAAATAAACATTGTTGCAAGTTAGCACCTATGTGTGTCACGTCTTTCTCTGCCCATGTTTTTCCGTGCACTAATAAGACTTGAGTATGACATGCCAACACGCCCATAATGCTACGTCACTAAGCTAGGGAATAGGACAGGTGTAAACAAATCGAGCTCACTAGTATCTTGCTTCGTACGAAGTCGGAATTTCATATTAATGCAATAAAACCAAATTAAAAAACTATAAAAGACCATAATCAAATTTTGAAAATAAAAGCAGAAAGCGAGAAGAAAGTTCATTACTAAACTAGTAGATTCGCTTTGCCGACGCTACTCTCAACCCACCGCTAGTCTCGGTTTGTGTCGCCTTCTCCAGCCAACGTGAAATCAATAGGCCTTTAACCTTGTGGGTGTATGTACTGCTAGCTCTGTGCGCTGTTTGCGTAACCCATGTTTACGTTGCTAGCAAACTCCCGGGCAATGCCTCTGGAACTAGGTTTGATGCATTAGCATATAACTTGGCGTATGGCTCGTAGGTTCGACGGTGCTGCACGGTATTCTTGAATAGCTTAGCTCCGTAGGTACAGCTTGAGCCTGTGCTGGCTGGAATTGTGCGAGCAATCAACTCGCTGCTGTTAAGCCTGAGAATCGTATAACCGTGTCTCTCGAGGACAGGTTCCTGTCTTCTCTTCTTATTGAGAACTTGCATCGTGATTCTAACTTAGGCTCCAGATATAGCGTCTCTTCCTTGCTGCAACCTTATCTTAATCTCTTTCTGCTTTGAGTCATAAGTTTGGACAGTGGCAGGGAAGAAAAGCGTAAGAAATTGCGTCTTTAAGTGCGTAATGTAAGAGAAATTGTTCAATTGAGCTTGACGTTCCTGTGCGCTGCCCGACCAGCTCTTAAAAAAATGTTGAAATAAACACTTCCCATCGGGTGAACTGCAGACTGAAATGCCGAGTGGATTTGGTCAGCTGATTAGAAACTACAAAATGATTAGATGTGTGATGCTTTCATAACGTATCTACTTTCCGTGTTACGAAAGACTCCAGGTGTATATATATATATATATATATATATATATATATATATGTGTGTGTGTGTGTGTGTGTGTGTGTGTGTGTGTGTGTGTGTGTGTTTGCCGCATTTGCAACGATGAACTGAGCGGTACTTTTACTGGCACAAAGGCGATATTGTTTTTGGACCAGTGTGGCAACAAAGCAGCCATTTGACATATTTTTTGTGACTCGCTACATTATATCGGGCAGTGACTATGCATTCGCGACAAGCTCACTAAATCAGATAACCGACTTCTCTTAGAGGAAATAGTTTTGCAATATCGCCAAGATGAGACGTCACAGAAGATGGCTACGCAAGCGCTATTGCGGTTTTTTATGCGATCGACCAAGTTTTTCGAACGGCTGTAGCCAGAACACCTTTCGTGTGTGTGTGTGTGTGTGTGTGTGTGTGTGTGTGTGTGTGTGTGTGTGTGTGTGTGTGTGTGTGTGTGTGTGTGTGTGTACGTGCGTGCGTGCGTGTGTGCGTGTGTGCGTGTGTGTGTGTGCGTGTAATAAATTTATAGCGATTCGATAGTGTTTTATACTTGACTTTTCGCAGTGGTGGATGGGCACGGTTATGTTTGATCACATGACCATAACTGGCCTTGTCCCAACCAATTGACACCGCAAAACTCATTGGGCCAGCGAAGCGGCCATGGCTGTAAGTGCCAGTAGCAGTGCTTTGGCAGCACCCATGTCAGTGCGTCTCAAAACATAGCTACGGCTAGCCGGCCACACTTAGCTGTGGATTGAGCTTGGGGAAAATCGGCTAGGATTATGAAGAAACTGCGTGGGAAAAAGCGGATTGGGGTTATGATTTATACGTCATCATGGTTTTATACTTTTAAAATTGGCCCATAATCTCTATTTTGCCTATATAATGTGTAATGTTCTATTCTGAGTGCCACCTGCTGGACACTGAGAACTCTACGGTGCAGATCTACGATACAGAAAATTGCTGCCAGAGGTTGACCATGCCATTTCAACAAAAGAGTGTGAAGGTCGATTGAAGTAATGAATGGTAAAACAGAAAAGATTTCCAGTAGGCTATTGTACATCTTTGCACAAAAAAGGTGGGCGTGAAGAACGAGACACGAATGTCGATCAATGAGAACTACCAGACAACATTGCCCAAGATAAGACAGCCTGGTCACTGTAAGTTGTTCATGCATCCATTTTTCTTTGTTTACATTATATTTATTACTAATAACGTCCTAATAACTTCCTTGCCAGTGTTATATTTTCTTACTATTACTCTTTGCAACTAAGAAAAAACGAGCTCTTGAAATTTAAATTTCTCTCCTTAAAAAAAAAAACGATTGTGTATGAGGAAGTGCGAAAAAAAAAAAAGGGCAGCTGTAACCCACTGATGCGAAGACTGAGGAGAATGAGCATTGAGATGGCCTTTTTCTCTTTTCTCTCCTTCTCACCCCCGGATTTCATTTCCACTCGCTTGATGTTATATGCTGTACAAGAATATGCAAAACTTAAGACTCTCCCCTCTGGCGTTTCTTGCTCTTCATACTCACGATGCTTTCTCACCAACTTGCATTACTCAATATATACTGCGAGCTATACTGCTAGCTCACTTCACGCTCTTTCTTCTATTTTCTTTACCCCCAATTCTCACATCATCCCTTTTCAACATCATTTCACTTTACCGTCTCTTGATGTACCGCACCACACATACATGGTTACGTTATCTCTCCTCACCTTTAATCCTCTTTGACACTCCCTTCATATTCTACACTATTTTCCTTCCTTAACTTTGTGTGCAATTGCATTGCTTGGCTGAGCCCGCCCTCACTTAGCGTGGTTCTTACTCGTTCAAACAGTTAGTATGGGAATACAAGCCAGGTTGGTCGAGCTCATGTTATGATCCACCGTTAAAAACAAAAAACAAAGCGAAAGCCTCTACGTCTCGAGGGATTTCAAAGGCAGCGTCAAAAAGGAAAAGAAGAAAAACAGCGATATTTTGGAAGAAGACGCCCTAGAATCGGGAGAGGCGGTGACCAGAGATAAAATCTGCGAATGGCTGTTCGGGGAGATAGAAGCCTCGCGTCCACTTCAGCACGTGGACGAGGCGACGATTTCATTTAGCGAAAAAGCCTCCGCCGTTCGTGGATTAAAGTTTCACGACGGCACAGTTTCAACAGTGATACCGCAGTCGAACGGCTCTGGCCGCCCACGTAGAGCACTCTCATGCTTGAGGTCCTTTTTTGTTTTGTTGTGAACACTCGAATTGACGTCACTGAAATCCCCCGCAGTGCTATTTGGAGAAAAAATCTCGATTTCTTAAGGGCTTAGTTACTCGATGAATTGTTGCTCTTAAGCGCTACAATAGCAGTACAGTTCTTTGGATCTGTGCTGAATCGTTCCCGGAAAAGACGCGATACTTCAGCCACGTGTTGGCTCGTAATTTTTTTACAGCAGCCTCCGGTCACGAACGTGTGTGGTACTAGGTGAAATAATATATGTGCTGTATCCTTCAACATTTACGACATCATCGGATACCTCAAAGCAATGGCCACTTCTCGAAAAGTTCTCCTCGAGGCAACTTGTTGAAATATATTAGGTAAGTAAGGAAGCGAAAAAACCGCGCCACAAGAAAGCTTGCTCCGATGATTCGATAAAAGAATGCAGAATGAAGGACATTCATGAAAATTGAAATGCAGTGATTTACGAAGTAGTATAGTTTTACTCAATGGTTGCAAGACCGCATTCTCTCGAATCAATAATTATATTGTTGCCAAAAAAAAGGGTTTCACCTCACTTTGAGCATGCAAACCAATATCCTGCCACCATGAGAGTGTGCATGACTTTAAGCGCAAATGTGGGAACAAGAAAAAAGTATTGTAATCGTTGTAATTCTCACCATTTCGCATTTGAGTGTTACATTTCAGATATTTGTAACTCTAAGGTGTCACCAGAAGAATCGCAACACGTTGGAAAAGTTTTACAAAGAAGCTGTCAATAACTACGAATATTCAGTAATGAGTCTACTGTGGATAATTTTCAACGAGCCCGCCAATCTCAAGTAAACAAGCCTGTTTGGTGATAGTGAGAGTCTGTTAATAATATAGTAATAAAAAAAAGCGCATGGACCCACACTCACGCGGAAGTTGAAAAAGTAACGATGACAATGAAACCAAACATGGCACTTTTTGTAGTTTTTGGTTGAACTAATTATGAAGCCGATAAAAAATAAAACCACATGAAAACCAATTACTCGCACTCGGTAAAGATCGATCTCACAAGCTTCGCAATATAGGGTCCACAAGTTCAGTAAGATGCTTTTTTTTCTCGCCCACTTCCATTCTCCCGTTATCTCATCACAATGACATGTGAGTTTACCTAATTATAACAGGCTGTTGACTATATTTGGTTTCTTGCACAACGGGTACTCAGTTTAAATGCAAAACTGGTGTTGCAATACCAAAATATTATTACAGTTATTCCAAACAATATACAAAATTTCATACGTAATGCTGAAACTCCCCTAATAAGAGTACGAGAAAGGCCACGTATACCAAGATATGAATACGAATACTACCATCAATATACACGTTTTTAAACAACACAGAATACACGTGACGTGCTGGTTGTAAATTAGTAATAACAAATGCTATGCTTTGCTCTACTGCACTGTTTGTTCGCTTCAGATGCCACCTGTATAGCCTGTAGTTCCTTCTCAACGGCATGTCTTTTCTGCTGCGTGCTCCACATCAGCCCTGTTATCTCAGAAAACGGCAGGGTTGCTTAACAAAAACACTGCCGAGCAGCAATGGCACTTATTAAAGTTTCACTTGAAAAATCAACCTATATAGTTAAGGAAACTTAAAGTTTCACCCACTCAGTATGATCTTTGACATGTTCAACGTGACATCTCAACTTCCACCACACTCCGCCACTCTAAGTGACGGCCGTCAAGAAGCTAACAGACTGTGAGAAAAAACAAAAGAAACGTTGATACAAACACGAGCCGTTTGCGAAGTGAAGTGTTGGTTCTTATCCTGCCGAATTTCGAAGATACTGCATGTGGAGACCTAAGAGGACCGCTTCGAGATCAAGTATCTTTGAAAGACATGAAGGATGTTTTTTTTTTCTAGTTTGAGGCCACATCGAACCGGCGAAGAAAAGTGAGCAAAAGATGGTGGTGTGCCAGTTATAGACTCTTTTTTATGTAGTTTATTTGTATACCAGCCTAGTTTGACATCCCACTGTCGGTAAACTAATTTGATCATGCGTGCTAGCAATGTAAAATAACATTGCAACTTCGCTCGTAAAGTAAAACGTCAATTTCTCTGTGTGTAACATCGCACAGCCACAATGGCATTAGGAGAGACGCCGTTAGCAGACCACTTTAGAAATTTAAATTACCTGGTGTTCTTCAACGTGAAATAATATCGCACAGTACACGAGCTTCTACCGCTCCACTTCCGCCGCTCCACTTCCACCAAAATGCAGCTGCCGTGTTCTGTATTTAACCCTCAGCCTTCGGCGTCAGAAGCCGAGATCCATAACAACTGATTCCCCATAGCGCACGTTAGGTGAAACATTGTCACCACTAGGTAAGTACTGGAGTGCAGAGGCAAGACAAAAGTTAATTTCACAATACACTGCTTTAATTAACCTAACGACGCGTATTCAATTTACGTATACGCTAAATGTTATACCTTCGCGTCAAGTTTATGTTACAAAGAAAAACAACTGAGAAGTGCTACCTGTGATTCTTTATTATCCATTCGTAGAATGAATAAACAACTGGACACATTCACTCACGAATTAAATTTTGCAAGCATGATGTCACACATACACAATTGAGTTTGAGCTACATTACTGGATGACCACGTATGCAGTCTATCACTACCCACACAATGCCGATACAATCTTTTAAAGAAAAAACACAATGCTCCATGACACTGCCTTGTTTCCTGAAGCTGTGCTTTTTGTCTCTCCATCTTTGACCCCCATAATTTTTTTTCTGCGAGGGCCGGAAAAGTGGACGTACTCTGGTTAAACTCGATTCCTTTTCTGAATACCATGCCTTCTTTGTCTTCTGTTGCCTACCTCATCCTAGCAGCTTCACCACACCCAAGCACGATGGTGACGATTTCACATTACCCGTATTTCAAGTGTCAATTATCTAGACCTACAACAATGGTTCCTTATAAGAGAAATCACAGTGGCGTTGGAACGTGACCCTGTAATACGTATGCTACCACGTATAATGAGCACGGCTCTCATGCCTTCGCATGCGGATTAAGTGAATTAATTAATATGACCGTAGGCGCTAAGAACTTGGTTCTCTATCAGTCACAAAGCTTCTTCTTTTTTTCGTGTTTTTCGTGTTGGCTAGCCTCTCTGTCCTTCCCCTTTCAATCCTCCTCCTCCTCTTTTTCGTGTAAAACCAATAAATGATGTGGCTGAGCCCATTCTGCATGGTTTCTAGATTTTTCTGATTTATTTACAAGCGCGTACTTACCTCTATTGTTTGCCCAGTAGAGTATACATTCCCTCTCCCCGTCATAGGGTATGAATTGTGAAATGAAAAACAAATTTCTAGATTCATTCGCCAAACACTTGGCGTTCACGCGCCTCACCGATAAGCGCTACTTTTCCGCTAATATTGTTTCCCGAAGGCAACACCTTCGGTTAAAGATCAATTATTCAGCCATTACATAGTCAATATTGACTATTTCTGAAGCACACTTTGTCTCTGTTTGATTACGTCGTGACCAGCGTAATTTTGTAATGAGTTTCATAAGAGCGTCGAAGGCAGTGGGTGCTCTATTTGCAGGTCCCTTCAACAAAACACAATCTCTGACCGTGCTTCTGCACTTACTTTTATAGGATAACTTTTATTGCTACCGTGTCCGAGCCTCCTTTACTGGTGAAGCTGACGCTACAGCGCCACTAACTAGGAACCTATTTTTAGCCTTTCCTCCTTACCCGCATTTCTTACTGTTTATTTTTTTTCAAACAATGCGTTTTTGACCAGTTCTTTGGTGAGTACGTAAATCTTTTTTTTTTCTTGCATGCCGGTCTAGCTGTAAGAGATTTCAAAATATGTGTGTGTTACTTTGAATGCCAGTTGTGATGGCAATCATATTGAGGGAATACAGAGATGTTTAAGTATATTGTTCAGAGTGGAAGAAAAAAAAACTGAAATTGATAAAATAAAATGCCACGTTTGTTGCTTGAAAACAGGAGTAAGAAAAGCATAATTAAAAGAAAATGGAAAACACGTGATATCACCTGAATAAGAATGAACACGTGTATACACAATACGGTACCTAATGGGTACTGCAAGGTAATCAAAAAGACAGGCGGAATGCTTTTCTATTGAAAACAAAAGTATATGTGAGAACCGAAGGACTTGCGAAAAAGACACTTCCCGTTTTCAGGTTTAGTATGTCCAACCAACAAGACCAAGTGCTCTCCCTTCATACCGAAAAACAAAAAGAAAAGTCACAGCTTTGCGCAAAGGTGAAGCAGTGAATGTGATAGCGATGAATTGGGAGGTCATGCGTAGAATGGCTAGCAGATCAAAACGGGCCCCGCGTTTCTCCCCCACAAATGACGCACAAAATGTACTCACAGGTACAGATTAACGCGAATAAGCGTATCAGTAGTTACTTTGCTGTGTCTGAAAAGCGCGCCCTTTTCGCAAACACAGGTTGTGCAACAATTCCACTAACCTTTGTGCACCTGGTAACTACAACAGAATCGTTCTGACTAAACCCAAAGGCTAGCCAAAACGTACTACCCCCCCCCCCCAATACAGATAAGGGCGTGTGATCGAGCGTACACCGCTTAATCACTACGCGGGCCAAAGTACGCGTGAGAGATAAGAGCCACTGCGCGCTCACTGTGCCATCTTGCTGATAATGCTAAAAACACGATAGTCCCCCCTCCCCCCCGAGATGCCTGCCAACAGCGGTAAGTGGTAGATATAAATTGCCATTTGAATGTTGAAGGGGGTAGTTCTTGGTGGCTCAGTGGTCAACGCCTCGCATTGACGACGCGGAGGTCCCACATTCGATTCCACACGCCAGAGTCCCTTTTCTGGATTTTTTTTGTTGTTGCGTATTCATATATAAAGATAAGTATACATATACGGTTCATGACGTCGACGCTGACACCGGAGGCGAAATCCAGCCAAGAGTGTCCATATAATTGCTATCGCAATGAAAATAGTGCACAACAAGCGAGCGCACATGGTAATTGCTGTGTGTTCATTCCTATCCCATACGTATCTTGCACTCTGTCGTTAGCAACAATGAGTCACCTTTCCGAGCAAAAAACTTTCACAAGAGGCCGAGCCATCTGCGCTACTACAGGTTTTGCATTCACCTCATTGGTGTGGTGCGCGAGTTAACACCGCAGGGTAAACGTGTGAGCGTTTATGGGCGCAAGAAAGGAGAGTTAAACAAGCTGGCCCTTCGCAACCAGTTCCGCCGAGACAGTGATGTGTTACGGTCGGCATAAGAATTTGCAGCGTTTCCCGTCAAGGAGGGGAGGAGGAAAAGGTTCATCACAGCATTCCCCCTCTCAAATAAATCAATGTATGGGGTACACGTTGCGCCCTCCCGGCCCCCTAGGTGATTAGAGGAAGCGGCCCTCATAAGAAGATATGGTAAGGTAAATAGTTTGTTCTGGCGAAAGTTTTGTATCTCAGGAAGTGTATCATATTTGGTTCTAAAATCCCACGTGTCAGTAGGAGATCTTGCAGCCTTTAGTGAGTGGAAGTTTGGCCTAGCAGATTTTCTTACTTGGTTCTGGTTGAGTGCAGATTTCCAGGCGTGCGCAAAATCAATTTGCCTTGTTCAAACAAGAGAGAGAGATAAAGATACAAGGAAAGGCAGGGAGGTTAACCAGACGCACATCCGGTTTGCTACCCTGCACCGGGGAAGGGATAAAGGGGAGAAAAGAGGTTGCACAAAGATGAGAAGGTACACACAATCACGAGCACACTCGGGGAGCAAACACAGTTCACAGGCGGTCGCTCAGGTTTGTTGACTTAAGGTAAAGAAGCAGTGCTTTAGTTGCTTTCCGCGCAACTGAGGCAGATGTCCAAGGTCCTAGTATCTTCTGCACAAAAAATGGTCCGGGGTCAAGTTGATTCAAAACCATCCGTAGCTGGCATCGCTGTGTGTCGTAGCAAGCGCAGCTGCAGAGGACGTGTTCGATGGTTTCTTCATCTCCGCAGTAGTCGCATGTAGGAGTGTCTGCCATACCAATGCGAAAGGAGTACACCTTTGTGAATGCAACACCCAACCAAAGGCGGCATAACAGTGTCGCATCGGAGCGGGAAAGTTGTGATGGTAGCTTTAGCTTGAGCGAAGGATCCAGTTCATAAAATTGACACCTTTGGAAGCTGGTAGATGACCAGAACGTGCGTGTGAGATCTCGAGCCAGCAAGTAAAGTTGTCTTGCTGCATCATTCCTTGATAGAGGAATCGGGACTACACGGGTTTCTTCATGGGCTGAGTGGGCTGCATCATCGGCTAGTTCATTTCCGGTAATACCGATATGTCCAGGCAGCCATTGATATATAATATCATGCCCTCGTGCTAGAGCTTCATGATGGCAATGTCTTATTTCTTGTACCAATTGGTCATGACTCCTCCTACGCATGGCAGACTGCAAACTCTGAAGCGCTGCCTTCGAATCACAGAATATGACCCATTTTCCTGGACGTTCTTGAACGAGATATTGTAAAGCAGCCCTTATAGCAGCAAGCTCTGATGCCGTAGATGTAGTCATATTGTCATTGTCATTTCTGCAGCCGGAATTACAGCGGCACCTGATGAGCTGCTGGATGAGACGGACCCATCAGTGTATATCTGCGTTCGGTCTAAGTACAACTCATGTAATATTAGCAGTGTTGCTTGCTTCAATGCTACTCTGGAGTGACTGCTTTTCTTCTTGATTCCCGGAATTTCTAGACGTACTTGCGGCTGGTCGAGGCACCACAAAGGGCATGCCGTTCTCGCAGCTGGCGTATATCCTGATGGAATGCTGTTTAGGTGCTTGGCTATGACGTCTGAAAACGTAGCACGTGGTCTTCCGGAAGGTAGAATGGCCAAGTGGTGGTCGGGGACACGGCTAGCATGTCGAATGTGCGCTCTGAGGCAATCCACAGATATATATGTCCTGACCGGATGGTCTTTGGCAAGCATGATTGTGGCATAAGTAGAAGCGCATCGGGGCAGTCCTAGGCATATACGCAGTACCTGACCCTGCAAACTCTCCAATGAATGAGTATTCGATTTGCAAGTGTTAGTCAGTACCGGCAAGCTGTAGCGCATTAGACCCAGAAATAGGGCCCTGTACAGCTGTAGCATGGAGGCCACAGAAGTTCCCCATGCTTTACCGCACAAGAATTTCATGATATGCACAATAGATAGCAGTCTCTTCTTCAAGTACGCACAATGTGGGCTCCTCGAAAGACTTCTGTCGATTATTATGCCCAGGAAACGATGCGCCCGTGCATATTTGACACTCTGCCCATTGATGTAAACAGGGTATGGCGTCATTGGTTTGCGTGTAAACGCCATCAACGCGCACTTCACAGTTGATATATTTAGGCCTTGTTTCTGAAGGTAGGCTGTTGTGAGGGTTGCTGCCCGCTATATTCGTGCACGCACCTGAGGGCGAGTAACTGCAGCACTCCAGAGGCAAATAGCATCGGCGTATATGGATAGGCACACCGACTTTGGCAGAACCTTCACCAGACCAATGAGGGCCACATTGAACAATGTGGGGCTCAAAACACCTCCCTGAGGTACTCTGCAGTAGGTGTAATGTTGGACAGTTGTACCCTCATATGTTTGTACAAAGAAACCTCTGCCAGTTATATAATCTTTTATCCATTGCAACATTCGTCCACCAGTGCCCATTGCTGCGAGAGAAGTGAGGATGGCATCGTGAGCTACATTATCATATGCACCCTTCACGTCAAGAAAGAGTGCCACTGATATGCGCTTGCGACTTTTTTCTTGTTGAACAAATGTCGATAAATCAAGGACACAGTCAATGGAGGAGCGGCCCCGACGAAAGCCTGCCATGCAAGAAGGGTATTTGGTGTATCGTTCCAAGTACCACTCGAGACGAAATAGAACCATTCTTTCCATCACTTTTCCGAGGCAGCTTGCGAGGGCAATAGGGCGATACGCTGTCAAGTCCAATGGTGATTTTCCTGATTTCAAAAGTGGTATTAATCGACTAATTTTCCATTCTCAGGGAACACTGCCGCTGAGCCAGGAGCTGTTGAAGCAAGTTCTTTTCTAGCTTTTTGTCCAAGGTGTCCCAACGTACTATAAGTTCAAACAAAATGAAACACTATGACAGCCATTTGTGGCACGCTTATTCCAACGTAATATTGATAGTAACCAAAGCATTAAAAACGGGCTTCTGCAATTATCTTACAAAAATATGACTCTACTCAGGGATAGATAAATGAACTTTATTGGGTCATTCGGTGTGCACTTTAGCCCGTCGTAGGCCGCTCTCATGTCGGAACAGAAAGACCCTATCTCTCTGAAATAAATAAAACATAAATATGTCCTGAAACCATCGCGTATAATTACTTTTGCATGATATCAGCCGTGCGCTTTTCCAAAAACATTTTTCGTGCTAAATGAATGCGTGACATGAGAATGCGTATTTCTAGCAGTGATGATACTTTTCTTCGTGGCGTTTGTCGTTGTTTTGAAACAGTTCTGTTGAAAACTGAGTTGCAAGCAAGCGCGTATGTTACACGCATGCAAACACTGAAGGATAATGCTCCTGAGGCGACGCATTTGTATACGTGGTGCAATGCCTCGATCCCACCTTTCACACGTTGTGATTCAATTAACGCTTGCCAAGCGTCCTCTGTAGCAGTGTACTTCGTACGCTTCCTAGAGGACACCATAGATTTCCTAGATGGTGTTCTCTGATCTACATGATGTTAAGAGAATGTCATATTTTTTAGCACAACTAGAAAAAAAATTCTTTTTTTGCATACTTAGAGGATCTATATTATTCCATTAACGAAAACAATTCGCTTTTATACCCGCAGGAGTGTATAGATTACCTTGGTACTGAGTTTTTTCAAAATTAAACCCGCCTGAATTTCGGAAACTTTTTAAAACGCTGTCATTTTATTCGAAATCACTGTATTCAAGTTGAGAAGCAAGTATTTCCTTTCCACGAAAGCAAGCAATCAGTACAGGTTATGTGTAGCACCAATATTTTGTGACGTTTTCCTATTGATGTTGACGACTAAGTTTATATTAGTATGGTCAAATCTGCTCCCAGTGAAACATGTTATTCATCCCGGCTGCGGCGGCTGCATTTCCGATGGAGGCGGAAATGTTGTAGGCCCGTGTGCTCAGATTTGGGTGCACGTTAAAGAACCCCAGGTGGTCGAAATTTCCGGAGCCCTCCACTACGGCGTCTCTCATAATCATGAAGTGGTTTTGAGACGTTAAACCCCACATATCAATCGAAACATGTTATTCAGGATCTTGCCAAGAATACTTCGAATTAACTGGCGAAACGTCAACTAAGAACACGATTGAGTTTTTGGACACACAAAGGAAATGAAGTTCCCAGGGCACTCGTTGCTGTTTTGGTCTTGGCGCTGTTGGTATTTCCAGCCACGTAGCAAGAAACACGTCTTCTCAGTTTACAGCGCCCGTATATGAAGGATGGCTTGTTGGTCTTGGGTGTGAAGCGTGTTGAGAAAGGTAAGTGTGGCACACTGAATTGACGAGAACAAGACAGAGAAAACACAGACAAGGGCTAAATTTCAACAATGATTTTTAGGAAACCACATAACAAAACATATACAGCAAAGGCGGACACTGAAGTAGTGCCAATGTGGCTGCATGAAGAAATTGTGCAAGAGGCAACGGTCCTCGCGTCCCACCCTAACGAATGCACAAGACTCATAATTGAAGCGCCGACATTAGTCTGAGGCAGCTGCATCAGCGAACCATCAATAGCTTTATCTGAAAGAGAATTGCAGTATACAAATTCGGCTCGTGGTGGTCCGAGGTGAGCACACGGTTTCTTGCAGTCTTTGGGTTTTATGCTTTTGTGTGTTTATTTTTTGGCTAAGCATGTGACATATTTTTTTCTTTAACCTATGTAATTGTACGTCTGAGTTGTAATAAATCACTCTAAAGTCAGGGCTGGTCCTCGTCTCTTGCGTTTCTTGTCCGAAATTTTTTTCACTCTGACAATCTTACTAACCCTCGTAAAGTATCAACTGTAGAAAGCAAGACAAGTCCTCAGTCACGTATCCTTTCAATAACGTCGTCTGCTGCACCCCCCTAATGCAAAAAGGGCTAAATCATTGAGAGTGGCCGATGTTCACATGCCGGGTTTTGCGACCACACCTATATTGTAACCAGAGCCGTTACTGGTCTTCTAGGTAAGCATTGTGGCTGCTACCCCCTTCATCTGACAAGCATGGCGTGCTACCAAGGAGCCATAATCAAATGAGAGATATTATTCAATCTCTGAAGAAAACTGTCTTGTTAGTTTCAAAAATTTCATCATCTGAAAAATATATTTTATATCTTTTGGCTTACATGTCATAAATGTTTCGCTTACTCATTGCACAGGCAGCATCATGTTATGGCAAGCATTTCACTTCTATAGTTTTTTGTTTTTATAATTGGTTGGTTTGTATTCGAATGGGCATTTGGCACTATCGTAACCTTCAGTGAACTTCTTTTCACACTGTCGCTTCTAAGATATATTTATCAGAACTATTTGCCATCACAGTTTATTCAGTTGTATTGTTTTACTCACCCAGTCTGTGAGCGATACTGTAATTCCTCCTTTCAGGTTCTTCATCAGCAATCTCAGTGGCCTGTTGCACTTACGCTTACAGTCAGTCCCGTGTCACAACCATTTTCTTTTTTGATACGTGTATCGCTGACCTGCGCAAGTAATTTAATCAACCACGTTTGAATATAAAGTTTTTTTCCAAAAGACAGTGCTCAGCATGCGAGCAAAATTTTTCTCTGGCTGCATTACGTTGCTTTGCAACATGTCTGTGTACAAACAAACGAAAATTCGGCACTTTCTGGCATGTTCCATCTTTTTGACAGATTTCTCTCACGAATATTTATTGCATCAACAAGTTTCTTCGTGTATTTTGTTTCGCCGTGGGGGGCAAGCACCTGCAAAGTGTTGCCTTTTGTAAACAAATGAAATACCTTGGTTATAAAGTTGCCGACAGTGACTCGAAACTTGCGAAGGCTCTTTCAACACTCGACGGCTACCTACGTCGCAGTTTCCGGAACCGCGGCACTCAGCGCTCCCGTCTGATCCTCTCCTCCGCTTCCTTTTACCGACTCCGGAACGGTTGCCAGGGCCCGGTTGCTACGAGACGCCCTCTGACGTCACTGCCCGAGCAGTCTCCAAGGGCAACCCGTCTGCTGGTTCAACAACGCCCGCTCTGCGCGGGGAAATGCTTGTCTGCAGTGTTTGGGAAGATCAACGTCTGATTTCCTCTCCGTGGAGCCCTCACGCTCTTTCAGCGCTTGGGACTCTTTTTTTTTCCAAGATTGTAGATGCCCTTGAACATCTTATAAGCCAGCTAGCATTTACCTTTTAGCCACGCTGTGCTTTCTCCGCAGATTAAACCTCGATTCGCTTTGCAGAACTGACTCGCATCTTGACTGATTACAAATAACAGAAGTCCCCAAAGTTAGTTTCCTCAGTTTATTGTAGCAAAGTTTTGTTGTAACTCTCAGATAAGCGCTAAGAATCAGAAACGAAAATGCTGTGCTTAATAGATGCACACCAGCAATTTTTCAATTTTCGTATGCTGAGACGATGTATTGTTGCAATAATTGCAGCCCCTGGAGACCATTCACTTTTCTTCGCAAGCATGATAAAGTTTGTTACTAACGAGAGTGCTGCAGCCGGACTACTGATTGGCCTCAACAGATAACAATGATCTCCGTGACTGCAGCAAAATTTACCGAACTGCATTGTTCAATCTAGATTTTACTTGATGGGAGGGCGGCTAAGTGTGAAACAATGTCTTTAGCGTTTCGGAATATCTTATTACACATCAATTTGTTTTCTGATTGAGACAACAATAGCTACCTCAAAAACACAAAACAACCTAGGAAACCGCACATTAATTAAATGCAGCGTGCCAATAAAGGACAGCCAGTGAACTTCTCACTCAAAGTAAGAGCTCGTCCGTGTCGAGCATACCAAAGGTAATGAGCCTGGTATCACGTCCTAACTGGTTGAGGTAGTTTCACAACATAATTCTAGGAGTCTAATGATACAACAATTGCGTCCTTTGTGTATTGCCTTGATAGCTGCATGCAGCAATGTAGAACCCTCATTTTTTATATTATTGCAAATTCTGCCTGCTGGCCAAGTACAGTATCCAGTTGCTAGTAAATTGGCATCAAGTTCCTAAACTTCTTGAAACATTTTTCCCGCCGTTTCTGAGGACGAATCCGCACGCCCAAATTAAAACGCTGATGCCTTAGTCATGCGGAAATTACGTTAGTGGCCTCACCAACTCACCGTCTGTGAGGCAATGCCAGTGCTTGTCAGCCGCGACCGTGTAGGCGTGCCTAAAAGCTTTCAAAGACTTAATTACCGTACAGCACTCTTTGTCTCGCGAACGTACAATGAACTGCGAACAGGCAATTAAAAATCCACAGCAGCCCACTTTGGATGCTTCGCAGCGAGTGTATTCACATGGGGATTTTAAGGTCCAGGTGATGGATGAAGACCGGGATTCCCAGGCCTAGGTGATCAATGAAAGTAGCTTCATCCCGAAGTCTACAGGGCAATTCATCATCTGCAAAGTCAGGCTTTCGCTTGTGGCACCACTCATGACGTGATTATGACAGTAAAGTATGTGATATCATGCACACAGTCACTCGGTGAAAAGTAGACCAGTCCCATAAGAGACGCTAAAATAGGTAAAGTGCACAAAGGCTCCAATGCTTCTGGTCTTAGAGGAAGTACTTAACCAGCTTGGATGCAAACAGATTTCCGGAGTGGAGAAAGGGGTTGGTCTAATACATATTCACTGAGGAGAAAATTCAGATAACTTTCACTGTGAGTCGCAGAACTGAGGTAGCGAGGAGACATTGCCGCATATCTTCTGCCACTGTCTTCGCTACAATGCCTCAGAGAACACCACTAATGACTCGCATTGATCAGACACTAATGACAACAACAACAACAATAAAACACACCCAGGAATGTTCTCCTGAGAGTTCATCGCGGATGAAGGCGACGAAAGCTGTGCTCAACTTGTTGAAAGCAACAGCCCTGCACTGGTGGTTATATACGTCTGGTGTTGTGATGACCATGAAGGGCGGCCTTGCATGTCCGTGCTCTCTCTCTTTCTCCGTCTCCATTTGTGTAACTGCCCCGTTCCTTTCCTCTGTGTTGGGTAGCATACCGGTCCTTTTGGACTGATTATTATCCCTGCGTTTCCTTTCTTTCCTTCTTCCTTTCCTTCTTCCTTTCCTTCTACCTTTCTTCCTTTCTCTCTTTCTCCCTTTCTCTTCCTTCCTTCCTTCCTTCCTTCCTTCCTTCCTTCCTTCCTTCCTTCCTTCCTTTCTTTCTTTCTTTATTTCTTTCTTTCTTTCTTTATTTTCTTTTCTTTCTTTCTTTCTTTCTTTCTTTCTTTTTTCTTTCCTTATGCGAAAGCATTAGAGATCGCGTGACTAGTGCATTTTGAAATAAGATCATGAACTTTGAAAAATCATCTCCTGCCTCGATCGAAAGCCGATGGTGTTTGCGCAAAAAGAAGCCGAAAGGGACGGTGACAGCGAAATCGCATTTGGAAGCGAATAAAAAACAAAGTAAGAAATGTTCGGATGGTGGAATTTGAACTATAGTTCGCATTCCACCATCAAATCATTTCTGATTCCACCATCGGAAGAAGCCTGTGGGGACCCTGGTACCAAGGCCTATTATGGTATTACTAGGTCGAAGGCGCATACCTTCCAATGCAAACCGGGACATCTTTAAACGTATCCTACTTGTGAGCAGGCGCGTAAGGTCCCTGTTGCTTTTTGCACAGCTTGTGGTGTTTCAAGGACTGAGGAATAATAATAATAATAATCACGGTGGAAGTGGGACTGCAGAAGAGAATAAGTGAGACGGGAAATTAGAGCTCTGCGTTTTTGCACCGTTTTGCTGATGAACAAAGGGGAGGGGGGGAGGTGAAAATGTTGGATGTGCTCGTAGATCCGAGACGACCATGTCTGAGGAAAAAGGAATCTCTCCGTACTAGATCGCGTGTTGTGTCGACTAAGTAGTACGACCAATTTTTAATTTTGAGGAACCTAAAGACGTCAAAGAGAAACAAGGGGAGGTGGAGGCCTTGGTCTCGCGATGGGCAGCGTGTCTAAGCTGAGAACTGTACGAAAGTGACTGCTGCGACGTTTGCAACATGCGTGGGGGGGGGGGGGCTTAAAACAACCGGTGTCCACGTATGCTGTGGAGACACTTGTCAAAACACGTGGAGGAAGGAAATAGGCGGAAGGACTGGTAGCTTAACCAGTTCTTAGATCAGCTGGCTACCCTGTGCTGCGAAAAGGTGTCAGGGGAATAAAAAATGATAGAAAAGAGATGTTAAAAGAGAGAGAGAAGACAAAAAATAAAAAAAGAGAAGCAACACCAAAAAGAATACGACACTAAAGTCTACCTCTAAGGCCAGTTGTTCGAAAGAAGAAAAAACGCAATAAAGCTTTTGAATTAAACCTTCTGAGATTAAAATTAACACGGCCTGTGTCCTAGCTTCCTTTGCTTCCACAAAGGCCGATCATCAAGTCTTTGTAGAGCTTCGGTAAGTTCTTGTATTGGCGCGTTGAAATACGTACACTCACACAGAATGTGTGCGATTGTTTGTTCACAGCTGCAGTACCTGCGTGTAGAACGACCATAGTCATAGCGCGAGAACAAACCGATGACACAGAGAGAAGAAGGACACGAAGGTCGTCGGTTTGTTCTCTTGCTATAACTATCGTTATGCCATACCAACTAGCCCAAGCTGCCACACTTCTACCACTTCTAAGTTGCATGTAGAAGATCTGGCCATTTCAAAAACACGTGGATTGATCATCAACCATGCGAGAAGGCCGGGACGGCAGGGGCAAGTTCAGCCACTATATCTCGAGGCAGTCTGACAACACTTCCCCTGTCGTCTTGCGATATAATTATTCAACACCAGAGAAAAGGCTCCCCATAAGTGCACGAGATTTCCAGCATTTTGTATCTTTTGTAATGCAACTGACACCGTAGGCAGTTGAAACCGACGTTAATAATTCCAGAAACGTTGCTTCGAACCCATTGTTCATTTGTAGTATCTCTGTACTACAGCCGTAAATCTACCACGGCACGCAGCTTGGTACAAAATCACTATAGTTACGTAACAATAAACAACGAAATAAGTACTGTTAAAGTTTACTTGCCTATGTATGCAGGAAAACCTAATGTGAAGTCTAGAATGCATGATCAGTTGGTTCTATAAATTATATAACCAACTCATGACGCTTCACGCAAAACACGACTACCGCAGTAGGCTATATTCCTGCTATTTCAGATTGTACTGGGTCTGTAGTTCTTCAAGTACCTCACATAGCTCAAACGGCGCAATTTATGCGTTTCCAAGCTGTTCTAAACATTCGTATAGTCATTTGAACTTCTTATTTATTAGCCTGCATTATATCTTATTTCAATAACAAATACATGAAAACTAGTCGCAATTTGGCCATTTCCGTTGTCGTTGGATCAGCCGTAAAGTTTCGCAAAAGACAAAGCACGAAAAGATCACCCCTTGCTTTCTATATTTTGTGCGAGAAAAAGCATGTCACCGACGCAAAACATCACGGCTGAAAAGAAGAGGAAACACTACAGCAGTCTTCTGTCGAGCTAAATGCCGATGGAAGTAAACAAGGGAGGGTCTGTATGGCTGCGGCCGGACGTGTGTACATAAGCGGTCAATCGCGGTTGCCCGCTCGCTTTCTTGACATCAGCTATATAGCAGGCGGCTGTTGCATTCGTGCGTGCTGTTATCACTCTTCGTTTTGCAATCAAGTGACAAGACAGAACGAAGTTCGCTTGGATATCTGCTCGGGACAATTTTGCTATCGTTGATATTTGTCAATTTGCGCCAGGTCGGATGCTAAAGAAGTTATCCCCCTAGTCTTTCTTCGTATAACATTCCGATTTGTAGCATCAAAATCATTGTTTTGTCCTTTCAGTGAAAAAGTGATTTCTTCTCCTTTTTCGACGTAATCACTTTATCCGGCTCTGTAGCGCGATGAAAGTCTTTTCGAGATCAACGGGTGGTTGTGACTCGGCGTTCCTCTTCCATGTAGATCTGATTAGATTTGCAGCTTTCGCTTGCTTGTTGGCGCGATGAAATTCCCAGTGGTCTTTTTTCCCTCCGTTTCATGCAGTACCGGTAAATGTACTTTAGTTCACCCGAAGAGCTGTGCCCATTGAAACTGCGTTATTAGATAAGCAGGGCTAATTATTGGCTACGGAGTCATCGACTTTTCGCGCTCTAACAAATAACGCACGTAAACTCTGAAGGGAAGGAGGAGTAGGAGGAGGAGAAGAGGGGAAACAACTTTAATAATGCCGAAAATGGGTCAGGTGAGGGAAGGGGGAGGGGGTCGGGAAGAAGACAATGAGCCCTCAGGTCACTCTAGGTGGCCGGAAGTTCGTGCGCTTCGAAACAATCAAGGAAAAGAGTTTGAAGTTATCACTGCTTCGGAAGTATTAGCCTCAGCGACCATGACTGTTTGGGATAATTTCTGTTGAAGATAGCGTGTCTGAAACAATCTACAAGCAACTTTTACTGTTATAAGCTGAGCATGAAAACTTGATTGATAAGTATTACGGATTAACAAGCGATCTTTATCGAAGTAGAGCTACTTTTACAGACAAATAATGAACCTCAAAATGTCAAGCGCCAGTGGTTTGCGCTTCTGCTTTTTAGTGGCTCTGTAAAAAACTTGTCCAGCCTAACACCATTGCGTGTTCGCTGCCATCCTCACTCGCCCACAAAATTCTCGCTGGTTTTCGTTCACGCATTTCTGTTAGAAAAAATTTTCTTTTTGAAGATGATAGTATTTCTTGGGATACTTCAACGCAGAAAATTTTGCCTTTCCTTCTGTCAGCCTGCCTGTCTGTCTGCCTGCCTACCTCTCTCTCTCTCTGTCTGTCACATGACTCACAAAACCCGGCAAGTTTTTAAGGACTTGAACGCCCAGCCATCTTGAACTGGTGGTTGCGTTCATTCTTGCGAACATTGTCGATGAAAAATCAAATAATACGGATATTTTTATTATTTTTTTATTTATTTACAAATACTGCTGTCTCGGTTCCGAGACATAGCAGGAGTGGTTACATGTTTTAGTACAAAGAAAGTACAACAAAAGAAACGCTAAGATTATACAAACAAGATGAAGAAATGATAAACTTACATAGCTTGAACAAAAAACTCTTATCAGGTGCAAGTACAGATGTAGATAGGAACTCGGAAAAAGAACAACCACTAAGACAATGCAAAAACAGCTGAAAACTATATGAAGCGCAACATCCGTACGCAACTATTTGGTGGCATGTTCCCTTATTGAAATTAGATACGTATTCTAAGCAACGCATTGTTTCTTAGGGTGCGCTGAAAATTCGACGCCATACCCGAAAGAAAACCCACAAAAGAATATCATCTTACGACGACATTTGCTGCAAAGCACACAGATGTACAGCCTTTTTTTTTTCCCCGACGAATCATCCCTGAATTCACGAAGCCCGCCTTCAACGAAATACCTGCAATAACGACATCACCCAACACGTGAC
The DNA here is from genome assembly GCF_043290135.1 of Rhipicephalus microplus. NCBI lineage: Eukaryota > Metazoa > Arthropoda > Arachnida > Ixodida > Ixodidae > Rhipicephalus > Rhipicephalus microplus. The sequence continues at coordinate 42,008,083 of NC_134707.1, forward strand.
ACTGATTTTCCGCATGGAGCAGTCATGCCCCATGCGCCTCATTCGCTTGCAAATGCATGCAGTACGTTGACAATGCGATTAGAAAAGCTGGCATGCACACTCGCAGAACGACAGTTCCCTACTCATGCATTTATTCTCCAAACAATTCGCTGGCTTCCTCGGCCGCATGTACTGAATCAAGTGCGCATTCTGTATGAAAAGGCTTCGTATTTCGTGACAACACCACCGGCTTTGCGATATTTGCCGCATTATACCGCGAACAGCAACGCACAATGAGAAAGAAAAAAAAAAGCCGCATTGACCATGGCAGCGTGTTGCAAGACGACTGCTGCTAGTCTAGCCTTATAGGACTGGCGTGCCTCCCGATCGCGCCGCCTCATATTTTATTCCGGCTGTCCGGGACGCGGCCATCAACCGAACAGTGCTGAATATTTATGAGGACGCAGCAGCTGGAATTCGGAACCTTCTGGGCGCTCAACCCGCACGCATGACTCAAAGAGGAGGCGTCTCTGTCACCCATGTGACGGGCCTTTGTCTGGCAACATTAGCTTTACGTCGACTTCTCGCGGGTCTGGAAACCACGTGTACACCGCTCGACTACCCTTGTGCGACACAATATAGCGCGCAACAACGACCACCGCGTTAATTTGCGCTGGCGGATTACTTAGCGGGGGGGGGGGGGAAAGATAATCCGCCAGTTACATTTTGACAAAGGCGAACGGGCCCAGCCTGCCATTCAGTAAAGCTTTATCGTCCAACGCACGCTGTTCAGCAGGCTTAACGAGAGGGCGCGCGTATTTGTTGGCGCAGTTGGAAGAACGTTTGAAAACCGAATGCGTAGCCTTCCTCGAGCGTGTTGTGCCACGGCGCATTTAGGGTTGCGTAACTTGAAATTTTCGAACAAATTGTGTAATGAGGTGCGAGGAAGTTTGGGCATCACTCAAGCCACACCACGGCCGAGCTACAGGGGCGGAACGTGCGTGCCGCTACTATAGCTTCACCATGGCCACACCTAAGCCTTGAACGACCAAGAAAGCACCATACAAATTATTTACAGCTGGCTTCACAGGTTTAGCAACCGCTACGCAGCACGCATCAGAAAATTTTGCATTTCCTAACAAGCTATTATTTCAATTGGTTTAGCCCCTCAACTTGTTGTTAGTAGACTGACCCGCAGGTCGCGGGATCGAATCTCGGCTACGGCGGCTTCATTTCCGATGGAGGCGAGAATGATGTAGGCCAGTCTGCTCACATTGGGGCGCACGTTAAAGAATACCTGGTGGTCTAAATTTCCGTAGCCCTCCATTTAGGCGTCTCTCATAATCGTAAGGTGGTTTTGAAACGTTACATCCTGCATATCTAACATGTTTTTAGGGCATTTTATAACAGGCCGAAAAGCAAGATTTAAGGCTGTTTGCAAAATGAAAAGGAATACTTAGCTTGTTATTCTTGTGGATTTTACTGTACAATTGTGACTTTTACAGTACCGTAGTGAACGAACGTTCACTGTACTATTGGTTAGGCTAGGTTAGGCAAGAATGACCCGTTGAATTGAAAGTATTGTGCTTCTTTCAAGACATCGCATACCCGTCTAAACAGCTCTGCATACGCAACTAGAGTGAGCCCCGCGGGATGGCTTTATGCTCTCCCAAAGCAGAGTATAAAGTACTTTTAATCGTTAAACACTCATTCGAAGCAGATTTCTCGCATCCATTCCCACCATATCGCCTCATCAAGCGGTATAGGTGCACGGGACGGCTTTATGCTCTCACATAGTAGAGTAGTTGTATAGTACTCTAAATCGTTACCCACTTTTTCTGAACACAAAGCCTTTCAGGGTCTGTCTTCGCACATTAAGCGCGACCAGCCAGGAATCTTCACGTAATAGCCCCTGGTGCAGTCTCTATCAAAGAAAACTGAAGAAATTTTAGAATTCAATCAAACTTCGTGTTTGGGAAGGAGCGACATTATTGTTGACGATGTCATGAGTGTTTTCGCGGTTGTACCAGCAGGAGCATTGATATAAAACAGGTGATAAAACAGGTGATATAAAAGATTGTTTTGCTCTGCCCCCACGAGTGCGCAGAAAGTGTGAGCGTGGCAACATGCGTCATCTTCGTTTCCTCTGGCCCCAGCCGTTCTTCAATCTCACGTAAGGTTCGGATGCTAACAAGGCTTGTTTGACCTTGATTGATATGTGAGGTTTATCGTCCCAAAACCACCATATGATTATGAGAGACGCCGTAGTGGAGGGCTCCAGAAATTTCGACAACCTGGGGTTTTTTAATGAGCACCCAAATCTGCCTGAGCCCACGAGCCTGCAACATTTCCGCCTCCATCGGAAATGCAGCCGCCACAGCCGGAATCCTATCCCGCGACCTGCGGCTCAGCAGCCGAATAGTTTATCCACTAAACCACCGCGGCGGGGCGTGTTTAACCTTTGCTTTAGCTGAGCGTCGACTGCACTCAGGCAAGTGCAGGTGTAGCGTCTCGCGACAGTTTAGTTACGGTAGTGTAGGCGACTGCATTGATTTCGCGTTTTGCATGCGGAGCATGTTATACTAGGGGCTAGTCATGCGCCGTCGCCGTCCGCAACCTTCCCTCCTCCACCGCCAGCCATCTGTGCACCCCTTCTTCCTCCCAACACAGCGCACGCTGCGCTTGCTTCTTCCCTCCACGCGCCACGCGACCTTCGTCGATCTAGTCAACAACGACCGCGTCGCGTGTGCCGTATATAGACCAACCGAATTTTCAAAGTCATCATGAACATTCTGGGAGACGGGCGGCGTGGGACCTTACGTCAAGCGTGACGACGTCAACTCTGTCGAAACCTCCAACTGTGGCCCGGTGCTCAACAAAGCGCCAACGGCGAGCACTGCGTCGCTAGCGTCTGCGTCATGACGATGTACCTGCGTCATGACGAGTCAACGTCATGACGATGTACCTCGCGCCCAACCTATCGCGTGCCGCCGTGGAGAAGTACGTCGACGAAGCCGTGGAAGAATACCTTAAACAATGACCGAAACGACGACCCTTCGTGATAGTTGGTGACTTCAACGTCGACGTAATCAAGGACGATTGGGTGGTCGACTACATAGAGTCACGGCACTCGCTGAAACGAGCAACGCACGACGGCAAACTTCATCCGACCACGGTTGCAGGACGCGCATCGACCACGTCTTTGCAAATTTTGACTTTTGACCGCTGCAACCAGATCCACTCACTCTTCACTTTACAGACCGTAAAGCCATCTTGCTCCAAATGCCCAAAGCGTCTCATCAATAAACGACGTTTTTCGCAGCATACGTGCGTGCGTGTTCACTCTTGTTCACTCAAAACACACACGCATGTCGCAAATTACAAACCACATTTATCGCAGTTGAACATATATGCTCCGCATGCTAACTAGTGTTTTCACTCGGGAAACTGCGGTCATCTTTTTTAACGCTCGCTTTCTGACATGACGAGACGCGGTCAGCTTGGCTGTAAAATAATGGCGAAACCAAGTAGACGCGCGCTCACCTTCCGCTAAAATGACTTCGAAAGCATAGAAAGAAATGCGTTCTGTGTTCCGAGCGTTACGTGAGGAAGTGTTCTTTCTTATTGTCAACCACAGCCTCTGTGGCTAACCCATGACGTACCGCTGCCAGAACTAATTGAAGAGGCCACACTTCAGCAGTGGTACTGGCTGTGTTCCAAGGCTAATCGTAGACGGCTAAATAGACAGTTAAATGGACGGCGGCCAACTTAAGTCCCATTCTAATTCTCACGTAGCCGGCAAAATGGACAGCTCCGAGAAGACCGCATCGTAGACAAATACGATGCATGCTACCTTGCTGTCTAAACAAGATGGCGGCTCAGCGAATCGCTCAGATAGATGAAATCTTGCCGGAATGGTTGTCTGCGCACAATCGGACGCTTACTCAGACGCTTAATATGGGTAACGTTTATTTGTTTTTTATTTCGACACAAGTCAGAAAATACAACTGGTACGTTTGTTTATTCTATAGCTTTTTCTTCTCGACGCGAGGTGGCGCATCGTCGCGTAAGAACCGTCCAAAAGTGTTCCTATTCTGGGACAGCATGGTTTCGGTGCTGTCTTCTAAAGAGTCTGCGTAGACTGTCTACGTGCTGTCTAAGTATTGGAACACACCCACAGTTGCAGATTACGTGGCATGCCTAAAATGACGTCACCGTGTTCGCTCGGCGTCTCACGAAGGCCGGCGGCAAGAGCAACTGCTCTCGCGGCAAAAAGTGCTCTTGGAAACTACTTTTGAGAACACTCACATCGCTTTCCTAATTCAGCAGGGATCAAACTGGCCTTACACACTCCAAAGTTATTTTTTATTGTTTTAAAAAGGTGCCACAGGTTTTCTTTACCGGAAGTCATGTCATCTGATGTCAAGACAACCTTACTTTTGTCGGTACTCGAAGAAAACCTACGCATCTGCATATGTTTTGCGAAGTCAGCCGCAATATTTCCCCGTGGTGGAACGCGCTCGAAACACGTTTGCTGAGTTATAGCTCGTTTTTTTTTCCTCGCCTTAAGAAAACGAAGTTGACGGATATTTACCATTACTGCTTGTCTTTTCACAGGCAGTGACGACTGAAAAGTACACACCTCGATAAGGGAGCCGCCGCGTTGAACTGCAAGGCAACACACCAACGCTGCTCGAGGACATCGGTGCGAACTGCCACTAAACTTGGATGTCCCCAGTTCCTCCGGCGGCAGCAGGACGAAACACTGACCCTCAGCCGCTATTTCCCGTGGCGAACGTGCTGAGCTTGTCTTTCGTTTGTGCTTTTTCAACTGCGTTGCGTGATGCCAATGTTGAGATTTGCGCACAGTGCTTTCTTGGTTCAGTACAGGAGATATAGAGTTGTCGCTCTGAAATAGTCTGATCAAGTGGCATCGAGAAAAAAAAATCACTTTTCTTGTATCCATGCATTTAGGATCACGCACTCGAAGTTATCGTCAACGCTGATAGATCATTCCAGCAAGTCGTGTCAGAAGAAGGAAACAAATAAATCGTATTTGAAAGGATGCTACCAATAGGTCGAGTAAAATAAGCATAACTCCCACCCTAGGCCGATTGAATTAGGTGTTCTCCAGGGTATCATATTGGGACCAATACTCTTCCTTATATATGTTAGTGATATTGGCAGAATTTATGATGATTATAAGTATATGATATATGCCGAAGATTGTTCAGTACTTATTGAAGGAAGAGACTTGGGGACCACAAAAGTGTAGTACATTCCGTTATAACTTGGAGAACTGGTGTAGAATAAATAGGCTTATTCTAAATGAATCGAAAACTGAATAAGTGTTGTTCCGTGCCCCCGGAATTTTAGGAAAAAGTGAGGACATTATAACTCTTGGGTCATTTCACATAAATATAGATAAACAGATTGATACTCTTGGTGTAATTTTTTCAGAAAATATGTCCTGGAATGACCACGTAAAAGCTTTATTGCCAAAATTAGGCAGAGTAGCTGGTGTATTGAATTCGAACCGCTACATTAATTCTGTTAGCATTAAAGGAATGTTATATTTTGCCCTTTTACATCGACAGCTGTTATGAGATCACTTTTCGGGTCACGCGCAGTTGCTTTTGTCCGCCGCCGCCAACGCCGGTGTCCGTAGCCGCATCACGCGAAATGAAAGAAAAAAACCTTGCACCAATGACGCAGCGGGGCTTGAAAAACCAGGAAGTGAATATCTAATGACAAGAATGCTAAACATCTTACGAAGGGTACCTTATCTTTGTATAACCACCAGTATTATAAACCACTCTCATATCCCTAACTTCTCAACTAGGCATGAATAAATATTTCGTTTATTGTTGCAAATGACATGAGTAAATCTCTGCCCTTGCGAGAACCACGTTAGCGTATAAGCTTCTTTTGAATGTGATGCAATGACACTATCATTTGCCGTTTTCGTGTTATAACGAATGTTAGGAAGAAACTGCCTTTCTCTTGCACAACGGTGAGTACGCGCACGTGTACGTGAGCGTCTTTATTTGTTTAAAACCACCTACGGTTACAAGGCTAAAAGCCACAAATGTGGAAGTTACTTTGTCCTAACATTGGCTACAAGCAAGTTATGCAATGTATCCTTTCGTAAATGCTAAAACACCAGAGCGCTACCATGACCGCATTTGACTCGAAGTGTATTTCAGTTTTCAATTACGCCAGGCCTATTTCTTATTAGTGGTCCTACACTAAGAAAGGCTCAGGCACAGGCTCAGTTTTTGAGAGTTAAACTTAGAACTTAGGCTATATGAGTTTTTATTTGGACACTTCGACTTTTTGTAGATAACTGCGCTCTAGTCTGAGAGCCAGCTTGTATCTTTCATGCACGTGACTAATTAGGATGCACTAAGAAAGTGGTATTCACATTATTCTACTTTAAAGTGCATTTGATTTGCTATAGAGATACTATTCGATCAACGCACTTTCATCAAACTCCACATGTTAAGTTTCTGTTTTAGAGCTCCGAAATGCGCGCCTCTACGCCCTCACGCCTGCTGCACGATCTATCACTCACACAATACGCTTAGTAAACAATTAGAATACTAAACGAGCAGTTAAACCACGTAGTACGAGCATGAGAGGGCCGGAGAGACGCGCTCGCATTGAACCCACGCACCTCTTCATCTCAGACACGGTACTTGTAGAGGCCGCACACCTCCCCATTCTGGACATAGTACTTCTAATGATGTTAATGATGCGACTGAAGAGGCCTCCACGCGCTGCAGCTGTCAGTTTCCAGCATGCTCAGCGAGTAATTCAAAATGCCTTGAAAACTCGGCGTGACACGCGACACAAGATTACGCAACTGCAAAATGAACAATGGGCGACTACACCGGTTGCGAAATGAGCTTAAGACTTTTGCAGAATACAAAATTCCATATAAAGATGACACCCATGTCTGCAGCAGCTATTTGTGCTTGCTATTGTGTACTACCACAATACACTCCATGAATGGTGCGGTTACTTCATAGGCTGTCGCAATGTGTCAACGTATAAGCAAAATATCTGACGCACACGCGAGGAACTTATTACGAAACAGCCCTGCACGGTGACAAAATAGGAGTAATTCGTTATCTCATATGACATAGTTACGATTGAGCAGTGACAGGTCTTCCAGAGTTTTCAGCCACAGGGCTGGTTGTGGCTGAAATATGTAAGGTCAAACAAAAACCAAGGACGACAGAAATGAGCAGCCGGAAGCAATGTGCACAATACATGGGCACACAACGTTGCCGCAATGGCGGGGTTGGCTTGTACGGAAAAGTTCTTCAAGGAAGCGACGGGTTTGTGTGAAGCACAGAGAAGCCTCTGAACGCACTTGCTTTTATTCAGCCTTTGAAAGCATTTTATTCTGCATTCGGAGGTAAGATGGTGCGGCGTAACGGTTAGCGGTATAACAAAGTTAGAGACTGTTATGAGTATGGGGACCTTGTTTAAGTCGCAGAACTTAATTACTTTTGTCGAAACTCTCTCTGATACGGTAAGTTATCGAAAAAAAGATAACAACGCTATCAAAACACAGATAATTATTGATGAATATGTTAGGTTTAACGTCCCGAAACTGCCATATTTTTATGAGAGACGCCGTAGGGGAGGGTTCCGAAAATTTCGACCACCTGGTGTTCTTTAACGAGCACCCAAATCTGAGCACATGGGCCTACAGCATTTCCGTCTCCATCGGAAATGCAGCCGCCGCAGCCGGTATTTGATCCCGCGACCTTCGGGTCAGCAGCCGAGTACTTTGGCCACTAGACCACGGTGGCGGGGCCGTAGTACAGATAGATTGGAAGAAGGCAGTAGGAGCACTTTCTCTTCCCTTTTAAGCTCTGTTTTAACATTACTGTTTTCTGCAATAAATCTGTTCTGAAAAGCTCTTTTGAGGCCTTTTTAAGTTACTCTACATAGTTTTTACACATATGAGTTCTCTGAAGTAAGCATTATTCTTATAGACGTGTATTCCAGTTAGGTGATGAGAATGAGACATGGTGTACAGGGGTGCAAAGACCACGTTGATTGTTGCTTTCAAGGCAAAAACTCTCTGTTTAATTTGTGCCTCTTCCACGTAGCGCAGGAGCGCAGGGTCAAGCTGTTGAGTACTCGTAAACGTTTTTTTCTGTGTATTGCAGCGTTACGATTGCATCGCCTGAGTGCTTCAGCGAACATTTTTATAGGGTAGCCGAGTTGTGAAATAACTGAAGCTAATTGTGTGTCGTGATTGCTCTCTAGGTCTCACAAGCGTGCACACACACACACACACACACACACACACACACACACACACACACACACACACACACACACACACACACACACACACGCACAAACACACACAATAGAAACTATAGGCATTCCTGTAACTTCTGCTTGTAGGCTGAGACTATGGACGCTACAAAATAACTTTGTGTTCTAAGAAAGGACTTTAAAAAGTTTCGAAAGCGATGTAAGACGCGACAATCAGGCGATCTACCCAAGATTGCTTTACTAGGTAGGAGCATATGTTGCAATGAGAGAATCATTGGAAACAAACAATTTATTCATCAATTACCCGAGAAGTAGAACTATCGATTGCACCGCAAATCTCACGTTGCGAGTTTCCGAGAATTCAAGACTGCTTTAACGTTTACGGAACACCGATGTTGTAATTTTTAAAAGCAGGATCTACTCAGACCTAATTTTTGCAGCATCCTTCACATTTGCGTAATCAATTTCAACAATTTTAAGCAATTCAATATGAGCAGAAACAGTGACCTTTTCGATCAGTGAGTCCGTTCGATGCGTGCGAGGGTAGGCAATTACGTGGACGTGCTTCGTTATTGGTCCCAGCGTATGAACAACCCAAGACAATCGTGAGGCATTGCTCGAATTATCCAAAAAGAAGAAAAAAAATTGACTCGCTGTTGCAATGTTCTATAAAAGCATATGGTGGTACGAAAGCAGTATTGAACTTCGTTTGAACGAACCGAAAACGTTCATTACTTACGTAAAACAAAGTTAGACAGGTCCTCACGAAACATTTGCTCGTCGAAATGTTTATTTTACATAAAACATGTAATCACTGCTTAGAAAACTTAGTTCGAAGCACTTTACGCAAGAGAAAGCAAGGCTGTTTCCACTCTGTTAGCGCAACACCTGTAGTGTGGCGAAGCATATCAAGTGAAGTGCTCTCTGAGTTTATTGCCGACCGGTTTCGCCCCCCCCCCCCCCCGATCTCCAACAACAGTGCAGCTCTGGCTCACTAGCTCGTCCTACGCCATTTCCTGCCACCGACAAGAGCTCTCGCTGAGTGGTGCCCCGTCCTCCGAATTCTGCGACCGTGTCTATCTTTCCTATCTTCTCCTTCCTTCGGTATGTCGCTGGTCCTGCGCCACGCTCTCTCCTTCCCCCCTCTCAATCTCTATACCTTTATTCCTATCCTTTTAATCCCTAATTACCGCCATCCCTCGTGGGCTACTGTTGAGGTGTCGCCCTATGATGCAGACGGTTACGGGGCTCACTTTTATATTGTCTTCTCTCTTTTAAGAATTACATAAAAAATGCTGTTTCCTCCAACACCATGCTTACTATTTAATGTTTTACTCATAACCGGTCCGCAAACCCACCATCAGTTATCAGTTTCATAAATTGATGCTTTGAATAGACGAGTTTATCGTGCAGATGCACGTTTGTATTTGTAATTTAGATAAGTTTGAGTGCCTTCGTTGAGCGCCTTCGGTCCGGTATTAAGGCACCACAGCCAAGCCAAATAATCTTTTACGCCATGACCACGAACCATTAACCAATAACATGCATACTACACACAGCTGGTGATTACTAAGATTTACTTAATTTTAGTGGCGCATGCCTGTTAAGGTGGACTGTGACGACGACATGACGCACCGACAAGCTGATAAAGTGCTTCACCCCTAATAAGAAAATAACGTTCTGGTGAAACAAGTGGGAGTACTGGGTTAGTTTTCAAGAACAAACCTAGAGGAAATTTGAAGTCGCTTATTTAGGAGAAAGGTATTTTATAGATAGATAGATAGATATATAGATAGATAGATAGATAGATAGATAGATAGATAGTGTTTATTTTTGTATACCATGTTATTCAGGCTATCAGAAACCAATGTCTCGAAATAAAAGGAGCATGTTGCTAGTCAAAATCGCTCGTTGTGCGAGTTGGCGATTCATAAGTACTTGAAAGTGTGTTACATTAAGCTAAACCTATGCATACGTTGTTGTTTATATAGTATACACTGCTATAGCCGCCCCCTATTTCTGCGTTAGTCGGCTCTAAATATGTTTAGGTTGGGGTGTGAACAAGTGCACGGATCAGTTTTCGTCCAGCATCTTTTCTGTTTCCGTCTGTTTTCTTGTCTGTTTCTGCTGCTTTCTTTCGGTGATGCTGGCACAGTGGTGTAGGGAGAAGGTAAAACACCAGGCATATGCCCCCCTCCCCCCTCTCCAAAATCTTCTAGTTACCATGGCACACATAGTGAAAAATGACAAGTTGAAGGGACTCCTCACCTGCAAACAAATAGAAATTGCAACCTATGCCCCTGTTCAATCATGTCCTTACCTGAAATGAACCGAGATTGTTACAAAGATATTGTTACAAAGATATTGTTACAAAGATTATCACAAGGGTTATTAGGAGAGCAGCTCCTGAAAGAGTTCGTTGAGCTCTTTGGAAAACTGCACATTGGTTCACTTCCAACGCTTAAGCATCATGAAAGAAGCAGGAAGATATGTAAAGAAAATGAGTGATAAGAACTCTACCAATACTCTTACAGTCCCTTTCATTTATCTCTCTGCATGCGTTTTTCTATGAACGCGATGTCGTAAAATAGCTGGTTTCGCAAAAACCTGGGCGTCAGCATCGGTCTAGGTATCGTCATTGTTGGTTGTGAGCGAAAAATTGTCTCTGTGATCCAAAAATCAAGAAAGACACAAATAAAATCATTCATAAAAACTCCCGGGTCCTAGTGAAGATTGAATCTAGGTCGTTTGCGTGAGAAGCATGTATTCTATTACACAGCAACGTCTCTTTTTTTCTTCATATTGTTGGATATCAAGACTTGCCGCATGCATGACAAAATGCACAAGGGAATAGTGATACACCCACAAAACACAATGAAGAATCGTCAGCTCTGAGCTGACGATCGATCAATTTTTTAACATTCGTAACAGTGGTTAGAATTGCACAATTCACTCTGAAACATCCTCTTGCCCCTTCAGCATTTCAATAAAATGGTACAGAGATTCTAAAAAACATATTGGCGCACAGTTCGCACTCCTAAATTGACATTTTGAAAGACATTTTGCGTTTGCCATATAATATTGAGGTCCAGGAGCATAAATAAATCACAAGATACGCCGGTCCCTCGTCTTTTAATAGAAAGAAAACGGATGCCAAGTAGACTGAATGGTAAATATTTTTTTGCAAGGTTCTCTGCAATATGTCCCATAAAAACATCCCGCTCCAGCAACCTATAAACACGCGTTCAATTGTATCAGGTTTATTGCATAAGTAACAATTTGTGCCCCATGGGACGAATAATCACCTATCATCCGACCATGTTTTAATTGGTAAGGTGCCAATGTGGAATTCGCAGAAAAAAGTTTTGAACCCTGGTGCTACAAGCAATTTTTACCACATTTAAGAACATCCTATCCTGAGCGTGCACAGAGTAGCTGGTGGTACAAAGGTGCAGGCCGTGTTTGTTAATATAGTGTTTTACGTGAGACGTCACACAGATACAAAATTTTCACTAACAGAAGGTCGAAGGGCGACACAACTTACTTAGACATCTGTGTATTCGTCCTTGCGCATTTGTTGACGCCACGAGAAATCCCGGCAGCACTCTCGATAGCCTTAGTTGTATAACCGTTCTCAGAAAAGGGTCGTCTGCATCACGGTTGACAAGTTTTCTTATGTACAAATGAGGTAATCGAAGGCCACCATTACGTACTTTTCTGAAGAGATTTTTACCACTCGATCTTTTCAGACAGAGCTCTGAATGAAAACTCCAAATACATTGTGTATGTTCTGTATACCTATACTACTGGTATGTAAAACCTGCATTACGTGCCACAGCTTGCCCATTAGAAACAAGTTGCGCGTTGTGGCCCATGTAAATAGTGAAATACCCCAACCTTTCCCTCATTGCACAATGCCAGTGTTTCTTTTTTCTAATACAATTTACTCTAACGGTAGAACTCCAGCGGTACTCCTAAATACTTCGCTGGTGTTTGATGCCAGATAATGCTTAGAAATGCTCTTGGTTAAACGTCCCTCTCGCCATGACAGAAACCAAGGAATTCATTCCAGTTGACGGAACTACCGCTCACCTGGCAAAACGTTTTCACTGCATGAAACTCTCATAACGTTTACAGAAAACTGCAATGTCGTCCGCGTAAGCATGAAGGCTGGCTTTTACTTCATGCTATTTAAAGCCACGTATCGCACTGTTATTGTTAACACTTAAGCTTAACTGTTCAATAAAAGACGTCAGGCCAGTGCGGAAGGTGCAGCACAGTCACAGTGAAAGCTGGGAGAGCGGCTTTTCAGAGCCTTTTCAAAACACTCATTGGTTAACTACGGCAAACACACTTGCTTGATCCCGCTAAAGCATTAATAATAATTTTTTGTGATAGTGGGCCAGCATTCGCTTTGCTATTTTTCGTCATTCATCTGAGAAGCGTAGTATCCGCTAAACACTTGCAAAAAATTTTGTTCCACTTGTTCATGCAGTGGACGATAATGAGGAATTATGGCTGAAGTGGGTATATGCACCACAGTGAATAGGAAAAAAAGTAGAAGCTTTTGTAATGGGTTGGATCATTGGATGGTGCACTCGTTACGCTATTCCTATTGTGCGATGACTGGTGTTCTTTCGCTGTTATAAAACGCTTTATTAGTCATAATAACGCAATTACTTTCCCGACATCAAGCCTGCCTAAGACAAATTCGCCAACAAGTCACAAGCACCGGCATAGCTCAGTCATCCTTTCGTCGGCTCTCACACGTGTCGGAGGAATGGATCATGTGCTCCGTAGGAGCAGCGTTTGCAGCCCAGACTAGCCGTGGTAACAGGATGACCGAAGATCAAGAAGCCGGATGCAAGATTATTTTCCCACCACTGCCCAAGGAACGCGTCGCGCCAAATACTGTGTTTTCACAAGGTAATGTGCGTGGCAGACCATATCGAGTAGAAGGTTTCTGAGACGCACTCAGCGTTACAGGTCTGCTGCCGGAGGTGTTGGCACTTGGGGCCTACCAAATAAACCATGTCTGAGCTTTAACCACGAGCTATGAAACGCTTGCTGGACGTGAAGGAGCTGACATTCAAGTGGCGACGTTGCATCTTCGTAGATCTCCAGGATAAGCAGGTGCGGCTGCGTCTTCATTGGTTGCTGTATGGCATCAACGATGAAGACGTCCGAGCAGCGTTGGCAGCTTTTGGGAAGGTCATACACGTCACCCAAGAGCATGGGCGCGTTTAAAGAGTCAGCGACAAGGGGTCAGCCACACGGTCTGTGCTTCTTAAGCTAACGAGTGGGGTTAAGGTAGAAAATATCCCACACCAAATCAGCGTGGCCGGTGAACTGGTGCTTGTGGTTGCACCCAGCTGGTCGGCCAATGCAGTGTGTGCGCTTCCAAGGTACAGGCCATGTTAGTAGAGAGTGCAAGGTACCCCGATGCCCGATGCTCACATTTTCGGCGGTTCGGCTACTGCGAAGATGAGCGAATGCGTACGTACGCATCGGCTATTGGATCAGCTGAAGGTGAAGACAGAGCAGAGTTGGTGATGGACGCGACCGAGGCTGAAGACGCGGCGAAAGGGGCAGGTGACGTGGTGAACCCAGAAGCTTCAACAGGTACAGCCATACTGACTGGTGGTGATGGACCAACAGTACAAGCTGACAAGGCACTGGGGAGGTTATTGAAAGCCAGCCGACCAAACCGAGGAAGCCTACACAAGCACCCCAACGAAGGAGCTTGAGCCGGTGGAATTAACTGAAAAACTTTCAGTGTCGACAGAGAATACCAGTGGTGGGGCACCAAGCAAAACTCCCCACGAACAGTAAAAAGCATGAAAATGGGCCACCTGCGAAGGCTATTTCATTCCGATGCAGTAGCACAAGGCTGTGTCCCAACGTGATATTAGAAAAACACAGGCCACCATTGTCCTCCGGTGGCACGGGTCGACCTGGAGGTTCCGAGGATGTCTAGCTCTGTGCTATAGACGCTGGAGGTAAGCATCAGGCCGCGGGCTAACTTCTTCACTGTGTAGACATGGCTTTGGCACCGAAACTGTTTGGTGGCAAGACCTCGAACAAGTTCAAGGTCTTGCCACCAAGCGCAAACAGAGTCACGTCTACAGGCTGCTCATGGATCATGATCTGGATGTACTAGCTGTACAAGAAACAAAAGTAGACGGTGATGAAGAGACCCGGGGCATGATGCTGAGGTTCACGATGTGTTATTACGCAATCGTAAGTCAAGCAATAGGCACGTCTGCCGGCTGTGTCGTGTTCATTAGGAAGTTATCGTGTCTGATAGTGCAGGATACCTTCTTTTGCCCGTCTGGTAGATTGGTTTACGGCGATTTTTTATTTATTGAATGTCATCGGCGTATTCTGTGTATTATTATGCAGCAACCATTTGCGAGGCATGCTCAAAATAGTGAGCGTTCCTCGCAAAGAACGCAAGGAATGCTCACTTTTTGAGCGTTCCTTCACATATCACTTCACATTGGAAAGGAAATATCATACGAACGCGCCATGTACGATCAAAGTAGAAGCATGCTAGCAGATATATTTACTGAATTCGAATTAGAAGACATGGGTGGCTGTATGGAGGGAACGCAGGAAGTGCGTTTCACACATTTTCAGGGGAATAGCCATGCACGACTTGATCGTATTTACGAGTCGCTTGAAATAATAGCCTTCTGTAAAATATAAGCTGTCAACCCAATACACTTCAGCGATCATTGTTTAGTTAAATGTGATATGGGAGAGAAAACAAAAGGTAGAACTTCTTCATAGGAGCTGTGGGACAATAATTCCCTTTTGATCACTAACGAATATTTCTTAGGTCAGGTAATGATTGATCGATATGTGGGATTTAACGTCCCAAAACCACCACATGATTATGAGAGACGCCGTAGTGGAGCGCTCCGGAAATTTCGACCACCTGGGGTTCTTTAATGGGCACGCAAATCTGAGCACACGGGCCTACAACATTCCCGCCTCCATCGTAAATGCAGCCGCTGCAGCCGGGACTTGATACCGGCTGCGGCGGCTGCATTTCAGATGAAAAGTGAATTGTCTCCTACACTTGCAGGCGTTATTAACGAAGCATATGAGGAAAAGAAATTTCCACTTTTCTTTGGTGAATCACGTACCGTTCTGGTTCCGAAGACAGATGAAGTTGAAAATCTCAGGCACGTCACAGCGTACAGGTCCATCGCACTGAGAAACGTATAAACGCATAAAAGCCGCATAAACTGGGGTAGATGCCTCGGTTTCTGGCATGAATATTGGCCTTCAACCACAGACATTTTCGCAGCCTATAAATGGACAAACACGGCTGTTCCGCTCGAGTCATATAAAAGTACTGATGAATATTGGGCACAAAAAACAAATGAAATAAAGAGAAAGCAAATCGGTGGAATGCAACTGATCTGTCCATGTTTGCTACGGCTACTGCATGCAACAGGTTGTTTGTGTTTCTATGGTATGTGAAGGAAGTGCTGTACCGTTCCCGGGTCGATTTGCAAAAACTACATCAGGTGTTTCCAGTATTTGTGTGGGGGTCTAACTGTGAAAGGTGCAGTCGCACAAATTTGCTTAGACGGCTGAGGTGTGGAGGCCTTGGGCTAGGACATATGTTTATCAAACAGTTAGTAAATAGGTTTTTCTTTTTCCGCGAGACAAGAGATCTTTTCCCACTAACAGTGTGTCAAACAAGACTAAGTAGTCAATTGCCTGAGTTTGTTGTGAGTAGTCATGTTACCAGTTGTGGCTAGCGTGCGATTTTTGTATGTTTGTTTTTCGACTGACTACCTGTGGTCTGTTGGGAAAAAAACTGTACAAAGATTTGTGACACTATGCTCCCCGTCCCACTGTACAGAGCACTATATACAGCACGCAATGGTCAGAATGTACTCACACGATTTGAAAAAAATACCGGCAGCTCCAAGTGCAAAAACATTATTAAATTACACCCCGGAACACTTCCGCTAACAACCTTCCCAGATGAGCGTATGCCTTGGGGATCACACTGTCTAATCTGTAAGAAACCGCAAACTATTGACCACGTTCTCCTGCACTGTTGGGAAGGAGTTTACTTTTGGGACGTATTACAAATGACAATTAAAAAAGAGTTTCCGTGAGACCCTCGTAAAATGAAGTATTGGGTAATAAAGAATGATGATGGATTACCGTTCGATTTTATCATGATGACTGCCTTGCACAGTATACGGTGCTCTAGAATGGCTGGCTTTCACTGTCACCCTGAAAGAGTACTTTAAAGAAAGTATTTCAAGGTTTTTCAAGGTAGCAAGAACAGACGAAAGTGTACCCTTATGGTTAGAAAAGGTAGAAGCCATACTGACCGTAAAGGCATTCTAGGACGCGATGTGTTATAGTAAGCCTTGACAGCCGTAGTTACTTTTTTAAAGTTCGTTGTGTATTGTAATATCTTCATCTTAGCACCCCGTGTGTGATGTTTAACTGTGAATTAAAAAAAAGTGGCGTAGCTCAGTCTTAGAATACCGGGCTCGCACTCAGTGTACCAGGGTTCGAGCCCCACTGCGTCATTAACGCTAGCTTCTTTTTTTCTAACTTCGCGCGATGAAGTTACGGACACCGGCGGCGGTGGACAACTGCGCGTGACCCGAGTTGTGATCTAGTGACAGCTATCGCTGTAAAATGACGAGAAGCTGGGTGATAGCAGGCACCCGTGTCTCACTCACGGCACAACAGGCATACGCTCACCCGCATTTTTGTTTATCACCAAGGTCGTCGTGCATCCTGTCTAAGAGATTAGTACTCCGTCGCTGATAAAACTCCCTACAAACGAGTGCTCAAGTAATGAAAGGAACAAGTCGTGCGACAGGCGGTCAAACGCCTTTTCGCGAGGTCACTTTAGAGCACGGTAACACTAAGATGCATAACGTCACAGCTTACTAGGATTGATCCACGCCTCTGCAGGAAATGTAATGAAAACAGCACTCATGTTTTATAAAAAAACACGTCTCGTGTAAAGGCTTCACAATACAACATCTAAT
Source organism: Rhipicephalus microplus (assembly GCF_043290135.1). NCBI lineage: Eukaryota > Metazoa > Arthropoda > Arachnida > Ixodida > Ixodidae > Rhipicephalus > Rhipicephalus microplus. The sequence goes on from NC_134707.1 coordinate 42,025,401, forward strand.
ATTATAGTAGTGCGTATTACCAGCATACATTGCCATAGTGCGTCAGAAGATGTGATTATCATAATGACTTCGTAATTGAAAGCCATTGACCCCTTACAAAAAGCACACACGTCACTGCGTGTATTCCTTTAAGACCACGTATAGTGTGCGCATAAGAAGTTCTAAAACCTTTTATTCGCGGAATCGCTAGTTGTTTAAAGCATGCTATTCATTACACAGGATGAATTCATTAGTGAAAGCTGCATTGACACAGGCCACTTTCACATTACGCTGTTGTAATACACAATTCAAGATTCTCAAGTGAAATCATGCAATAAAAAGATTGGGCTAAATGAAGTACGCAATAGGGACAGGATTCCACCTTCGCGTTCAGCTATTAGAGGCGAAATTAAAGGTTTCTCCAATATTTCTCAATTATGCACAGGTAATGTATCAAATATTTGAAAAGTGCTGAGTAATTTTGTTTATGTCAGTCTGTCTATACTTGAAGAGGATTTGCACATACGACACTTCACCACGGATACACTTTAGAGCATCAATTGAGAACCGCTCCGGCCAGGAGCAGTGAACTGTAGTAGGACCACATGGGAAAACCACGAGCTACCGCTAAGAACCTCGTTGTTAAGCGTGGGGAATCTCACAAGAACGCTCCGAAAGCTCTTGTGTCTCACCTCGGGAACTCCGGTAAAGCAAAGAATTGGCGGCTTAACGATGTAATGGAGTAACGGAGGTCTCCCGTGCGCCAACGCTCCCTTAACAACGTAGTTCATATGAAACGCCCGTCACGTTTATGGCGGCATTAAAAGCTCACTGCCGACAGTCAACGGCCGCATAAAGAATTTAATCTTTCACCACCCACCTTGCTGTTTGCTGCAGCGGAACTCAATTACGCTCTAGACCTACGCAGCCTTCAGCGAGCTACATAGCTCATCATGGAGCGGTGCCTTGTGGACATTTTCTTTTTTGCGTGGGCGAATGCACTCAGGGTTATCTAGAAGTAGCACTCTTGATGTTCAAGGCATGGCGTGCTTATAGAGTTTCTCGGTTCTACATGAAGAGGACGAGTGTGCTGAAAGAGCTTTATACTCTAGATGAAAATTAAGCCTGTATGTTTCCAGAATGAATGCTCGTGTAGTCGACATGATTCATTGTGTGCGTTCAAAAGAGTCAACGCGTAATTTCTGAAGGTTGCAAGCCCACCGAAGGGATTTGGGAATTGCAGCCGTGTAAATTGTCTTGCCAAACAGTTACTGCTAGGATACTGCATATCTCGCTTGATAAAACAGCAGGCTTGTTTCTATCAGCGATTGCAGATTGTCACAAATTATTAATCGCGTTAATTTGAGTACGCACGTTTATGGAGATACATTGTTATGGATCTATTCCTATGAAGACTCTACAATAAACGTTTGCTTTGCGTATTAGCAGCATCAAAGTCGTCTTTGGTCAGTCAAAACCCAGTGAATGACCGTGCAAGTCACACGCACACAAACGCAAGAGACGAAATAGATGGCCCAAAATGGCATTGAGGGGGAGGGCGATTTCGACCCCTTCTTCCATCCCCTTCCCTTTTGCACAATTTCGCAAACTTTATGATGAAACACTGCGAACTTGACGAACTTTCTGTTATTCTACGGATCTTACGCTTCCTCTGCTACTTTTTTTTGTCTCTGTATGTCGGAGTTACCTTACCTTTCTTGAAGCTAGTTAATCTTGTCCGAACGCATGCTGCCGTCAAAGCCAGTGCTTCTCCGCATCGTTGAATGGATCAATTTACTTCTTATGGGCTCTTTAGAAATGAACGTGTCGTTTTGCAACGGTAACCCATAGTTGGGCGACGCAAGCGATGCCATACGTTGCATATATTGGCTCATAAGGTAGTCTATGAGATAGGCAGCCTTCTTGCACAAATTAGCTAATTTGATTCAGGCAGTATAGTAAAGAAAAATCTGTCTTAACTCAGCAATGTTATGTGCATAGTAGCGTTAGCATTAACCCTATGTTGAAACCGGAAGCTGAAGGCAGACTTTAGCTTTCGGTTTGCGAATGCAGCAAGCACTGCTAACCCGATGTAGAAACCGAATATAAAGGCGTGATTCACCTGCAGGTTTTCATAATATATTTTTTTACTAACTAGATCTCATGCTATTGCCTATACCATGAGCGAGCCGAGCGGACTAGGACTGGTTAACATTCCTTCTTTTTAACATCTATCCGTTTTTTTCTTCCTCTATAGTACTATAGATACAAGCTCGCCGGGCTGGTTTAGGTGAGGTTATTATAGACAACTTGCCAGACTGACTAGGAGTAGCGAGGTTCAACAGAACTGTAGCAAGCGCTTAAAAAACCTGACAAACACCATCCAAGGCCTATCTCGCCCTTAAATACAATACATTTTAAAGCGACCATCTGACAACAATACCTTCTAGACACTCCCATTGACCTACTTTCTAAGGCTATTGTTGGCGTGTTCCCAAATCAGTGCGTATGCATGCCTGACCTCATCTAGAGTAGCAGCTCCCATTACTCTATAAAACCCATCCAGCACGTCAAGCCACCGGCTGCTCTGCGCGTGTTCTGAAATAGAAGGTATGCAGTAGCTGTTCCCCATTTCGTAGACTATAGCGTACCACACCGCATGCGCTTATCTACGAAAAAAAAAGAAAAAGTAGAAGTAAACTAACGACATCGAAGCCAGTGATTGCTTGGAACAATGAACGGTACTGTTGCGGTGGAGTCGTCACTGACAGCCAGGACAGGACACAAAAGAGGATATCCGGGTCGTCGCTGCCGCGCTAGCGCGCACCACCACGCCCCACGCATGCACAGTTCCCAAAGCCTGGGGCTTCCCATTCAGGTGGTGCTTTTTTGTGTCTTGCTTCGGCTCTTTGTGATCCTCGCTTGCAGCCGACGCCCTGTGGGAGCCGTCGACCTAGAATTCGTGAAACGGGAGCCTTGACCCAGAGACCGCACGCGGCCGCGGATAGAACTGGGTCAAATGAGGGAGAGGGTGGTATAGTGACGCAGAAGAGAGCGCCAGAGAGCGTCGTACTAAGGAAGAAGTGGTTTCGCGGGCACGCCGCTTCCCCACTTGGGGAATCTGGGAAAGGGAACGAGGAAAAACGCTGGCGGAGATGAAGGAATGCATTTCCTCTTTGAGGGAGAGGGGAAGGTGGAGTACGTCGAAAGAAGGGAAAGCGTCAATGGGGAGCGTTGATAGGGAATCCTTCTTTTTTAGTTTTGTTATTTTGTAGCTCCCTGTTTTGAGAGCGTGGCACGGACGTGAATGGAAGGAATTTCTCTGAATGAACGTGTATTGACCCTTTCGATTCGAGTGACAAACATCTGCGCCGGAATTCGTTGAGAAGTGTGCTCTGAGAGCGAGAGTTTATTTTGCTTATATGTAAAGGGCTCGTTTGTAGAGTGCTTTGCTTTCCTTGTCTGCTTTACTATAATCTGGAAGCTTTCCAGTTATTAGTTTCTAAGCTGGCACGTATTTTGAGAGGTATTGCTATGGGAAAAAGAATCGCCTTCCCATATTTCTTAAGATGGAGTGATATAGAGAATAATAAAGTCGAAGCGCTGTTGAATCGTCTAGCTGTGAAAGTGTCCTGAATACTGGATGTATGGAAGTTCATCGCTTCCGAATGCTGCGTCACTTTTTTTTCGTAAAAGTTACATGAAGTCTTTTTCAATCACTCAACAATATCGATATTCCAAAAAAAGCAAGCTCTTTTTACTTATTTCGTTTTTAGCTTCCTTATTAGTAATGACACACTTAATGGATACCGCAAGATGAACGACGTCTACGGAATCTGTAAAGCAATGCAGAAAGATCAAATATGAAGTGACGACTCAAGCTCTAAAGTGATTACTGAATCAATGTTTTGACGAAAGTATTTATCTTTGTCAGGACCCAGTGAATATAGTTTTCAGGCATGTCAAACTTGGCGTTCACATAGACAGGTTCCCGTATAAATAGTACGGGGTGAGAGAAATTCACTGGTCCTAACGTTCCCTTCGCTGTATTTCAGGATATAGAACAAAAATTATGCTAATAATGAACGAGAAGGTAGAAAAGTAATAAACGAGCCTTATAGCTTAAATTGATATGTATGAAAAAATAATAGAAAACAATAGAGCTCAATGGTTTCAGTTTATGTGCGAAAATGTAGTAACCTTCAGTACGTAAGCTGTACCACGACTTGTTAACTCAGCATAACTCAAAATACATAATTTTAGTAGTACACGAGCTGCGTACAACATTACCGCGTATAACTTGCACTCATGAAGCGACTGAAAATTGTGAACTGTGCTTACTGTGCTTACTAAACTGTGCTTACTAAAACTCATACTGTGCTTACTAAACTTACTTCCACTATTCCTGAAAGAAAATTGCATGTATAGAACAGTTCACACGAAATGGCAGTACCGTGGAAATCGATGAATGCTTATGGCAAATAAATTGGGCATAAATAACATATAATAATTTTTCATATTATGACGCATCGCAACTAATGTGGTCTCCATTACTGCCCATAGCCGCATGGCAATGCGGCTATGGGGAGTAATACGCATAGATTTTGACCCTGCTAATTATGCCATCATCACCATCCTGAGTACACCTACTGCAGGACGAAAGCCTCCCCCATTGGCGCATGATAGAAGAGGTCTTTGCATCTGCCATGTGGGATTCCATATGTGCTAAATTTATCACCTCTCTTGAACTAGTACAAAATAACTCGGCTAGGTTCATCCCCTCTAACTACAATCACACTGCAAGTATAACCTCAATGAAAATCAACTTATCACTTATTCCATTGGCTCACCGACTAAATATCGCTTGTGCTTAGCTGTTTTACAGAATTTTCTGCCATCCAACACTTAATAATGACTACATACTGCGGCGTCTGTATATCTTAAACCGTGCTGATCATCGCAATATGCTAGAGATTGCATCATGTCACACTAAGTCTTTCTATTCAGTCGTTTATTCTCCGTACGTTTTAGAATTGAAACCACTTTCACTCAAGGGTCGCAACGATCACTGATTGTAAACTTTTTCACAAAATGTTAGTCAACACTGTTACTCCAGCGAAGTCTGTTAGCTGTACCTTTTGCTCCTATTTAAATTGATTTTTTGTTAAAATAAAGACTGTTTTTGTATAATTTGGACAAATGTTGATGTTAACCGAGTCTTTCAATGCAATAATAATAATAATAATAATAATAATAATAATAATAATAATAATAATAATAATAATAATAATAATAATAATAATAATAATAATAATAATAATAATAATAATAATAATAATAATAATAATAATAATAATAATAATAATAATAACTGAATTTAAGAACCACGATATGATCACGACAGACGTCGTAGTAGAGGTGCAGAAATTTCGACCATGTTGGGTTATTTGAACGTGCAGCGACATCACGGAGTGCATGTGTCCGTCCCATTGCGAGTTCGCCGAAATTAGACCAACGTGGCCGCCATCGAACCCCCAAACCTTCGAGTCAGAAGCCGAGTGGGTGGACTTCAGCGTTTCACCCAACGCACTTGCTAACTTTAGATAAACTGACCGTAACGTGGTTTTCTCGCGCTTTGATAACAGCCTGTCCAGAATCTGATATCTAGTCATCTATGAATGCTTGATTGATTGATCGATTGATTGATATATGGGGTTTAACGTCCCAAAACCACCATATGATTATGAGAAAGGCCGTAGTGGATGCCTCCGGAAATTTCGACCGCCTGGGGTTCTTTAACGTGCACCAAAATCTTCATCTTTGAATGTAAGAACGTGAGATAATTAGCTCTTCCTTAAAACAATGTATGTTAACATGTTATCTAGTTGAGAAACGATTTCTAAACGGTTCGTAGGCGTGCCAGTCCAGACGAGCATGCGGTAAGAAAAGTTGTCCAAAAGAAATTGTGTTGGCTGTGGCTTGATAATTTCGTAACAGCCATCAATGTGTTAGAAAAATTAAGAAATTTCACTGTTTAGAAAGTACAAAAAAGTATAACTGAACCATCACGTCATTTTGTGCTTCACATGTTTCACATAAAATTGCAAGCTTATTTAATTTTACAGCGAAAGCTGTTAAAAGGATACAAGGATTTTGTGCGCCATAGTTGTCCACCCCCGCCACCACCGGTGTCCGCAAGCACTATCTCTCAAAATCAGAAAAATAATGTTAGTAGAAAAAGCACTAAAGGCAGAATGGGATTGCAACCCGAGCCCACTGCATGCCAGCCTGCTATTCTACCACATAGCCACGCTGCTACCCGATATTCGTGGCGAACTGTATTTAGACAGGCTTGATGTCGGCAGAATAATGGCTTTAATATGAGTAACGAAGTGTTTTAGAACAGCAAAGAAACAAGCAGGCGTTACACAATACCAATTGCATAAGGTGTGGGTTGTCGATTACGCCAACCTCGTTAATAAACCTTTTGTTACAATTCTTTGCTGTCGTCAGCAACACCATAAAGAATTGTGCAAAAATTTTCGCAAGTAGGTAGTGGGCACCAAACTTCTCCGAAGAATGATGAAGGGTGGCGTACTGAATGACTCCCAACTACAAAAAAAAAATATGATGAATTATGGCGAAGTGGCTAACGTGTGACTGCGTTAGTAGCAGAGACCCAAAGAGCGTTAAAAAAAAGGCTTTGAAAGAATGCCTTTCAAGCTATTGCTGTGAGTATGCGGCGAGTGCCGCGCAGGCCTGGCAGTTTTTTTACTGTAAGTGCTTTAAAAAAATTAAAATCGCACTTTGAGACTATATTCACCAAGATAGGATAAGCAGCTTTCAGTTTTAATTATCAACCAGCGGCTTCTCAGTATGAGGGTCATAACTGTTTTCTGAAAATGCTTCCAGTGTAAACTGATAAGCCAGCTTTAGTTAGTGCTAATTAGCAAGACTAATTCTTATTAGCAATTCAAACGAGGCTTGAAATCAGCTTGGCCAAGAGACAATGTGAAAGCATCTGTGTTTAGAAAAAAAAAAGCTTAACGATTTCGAGTACTTGGTACTCTACTATAGGAGAGCAAAAAGCCGTCCCGCGGGCTGAGGCCATGCGAAGGGCGCTTTCCACATCTGGCGAAGACAGGCTATCACTTTCGAAGCGAACGAATAATTAAGAAAACCGGGGTAAGTAGGAACACTGAAAGTTGGGGTGTAGTTAGTGGCACACTGTGTAAAAAAGTTTCTGTATAAATTACGCTTTTAAGGGTTGAACGCAATTGTGTTATCATGTCCTTAGTGGTTACTTTAGTTCCTTAGTGCACACTTTTATTCTATGAGGTTACTCTAAAATTTTAAATTGTGGGTTACGACAGTGTAATATATAAAGTTCAAAATGGCTTGTGTGAGTGAAGCTTTCACCTATTGCTGCATTTCGTGTAATGTATACCTTATTTTAAACCGTGAGCAATTATGTACGTGAAATGTTTTAGAACTTGCCATGCACCCACTATGTGCACGGCCTTTGGATAATACGCGCAATGACGTGTGTGTCTTTCGTAATGGATGGCCGGCTTTAAACAACCAATTCGATGTGATAAAATGTGTTCTGGCGTGCGATGGCACTGTATGTATGCTTGTACTAGGCAATATCAAAACGATGTAGCGGGTTGTATTGTGAAGCCTGCATACATGACACGTGCGGTTTTAAACCATTAAAATGATTTTCACAGTAATTTCAGGTGCACGAACATATTTTCATTGCTCTTCTGAAGAGACGCGTGGTTGTGTTGTAGAATACCTCTTTCCCATGCAAACGGCCTGGGTTCGTCCTCACTCAAACCTAGGATTATTAATAATTTATATTACTAGTATCTTTTTTGATTATTCGGCCACCACATGTCTTGTGGGGCTGCGCCTTTGGCGGTACAATGTTACACCAAGAAGAAATAAAAAAAAAAGGATCATTGAGACCCACGACCTCACCTCTCAAACCCTGGCAGTCGAGAGGGCCTGCGCGAAGGCAGTCTGGTTTAACGGGATCATCCCCTAAGTGGGCCTAGCTGGGTGACGTCAACTTCACACGCGCATATGATGAACAAAATAAAGTTGTTTCACTTCTTCACCGGTGTCTCACAGACAAGTTAGTGATTTTCCGATCACAACAAATGACGCCGACACCGAAACCGAAAGCTCTGCGAAACGAGCTCTTCAACATGGTCGCATTCAAAACAGCGCGTCAACAAAAGAGGATAAAGGTAGGTATATAACTCAACACAGGCGCTGACTCTCAACTTGGAATATATTAGGATATAGAGATTATTTGTACACTCACGATAAATATGGTGGATTTTCACAGAGGAGCCATAACAATGCCAAAAGAAAAATTGCCCTGAGCGAACTGCGCAGGGCCGACAATAGAGCAAGTCAAACAAACATACCAGTGATTATATTTACTTTTCCTTCAATAAAAAAATAATTCTAGACTGACGCATGACTGTCCTTTTTTCTTTAATCTAGGAGCTTGCACGAGTTCCCATGTCGTTTGATCACTGTGTCCGAACAGCACGCATGCTTGTGGTAGTACGAAAGCAGAGTGGCATACTCGCATGTCTTAGTGTGATCTAGAGAGTTTTTTTTTTTTAGCCGTACTAGATACAACACCCCGTTTGCCCTGTATACAGTACGGTTTACTGTTAAATGGGACACTCGAATGAAAACCATCAATATTGCCGCGAGGCGTATTGCGGATAGCGTTGCGCGTGCCGGCGGTATCGGCATGCGCAACACTATCCAATATTGTCGGCCCTGTAACAGCCAATGGCTAAGGAAGCAGTCTTTGTGCTCGCCATCAATCTGTCAAGAGGAGTCAGAACTCTCAACAACTGTCATCATCATCATCATTATCATCATCAACATCAGCTTTACTACGTCCACCGAAGGACAAGAACCTCTCCCATGTTCCGCCAGTTAACTCGGTCCTGTGCTTGCTGCTGCCAGTTTATACCCGGAAACTTCTTAATCTCGTATCTGCTTATCTAACCTTCTGTCTCCCTCTAACCCGCTTGCCTTCTCTGGGAATCCAGTCAGTTACCCTCAATGACCAGCGGTTATCCTGTCTAACCGGATAAAAAACCCACCCGGATAAAAAAAAAAAGAATCCGCGTGGTGATGGAACGGCATTTAGAAGCCTGGGGTGCGGCCTCACCGGTTACCACCGCCGGTAACGCACTTCCTCACCGGAGAAGGATTGGCCACCCTGGTGCAGTATCTGGCCACTGCCTCCCACATGCATACGTCAACAACCAGCAGTCGTATGCAAATAATAGCCACTATGCTACTGTAAACGAGGGAAATCTAAACACGTTGTGTACGCAGGTGTTTCCTTTAGAAGTGCACGCGTCTATACGCTTTACTACAAGATGAGGGTATTTTGTATACTACCCCCCGTGTACAGGGCAATGAAGCATTCCTACGCTTCAGAACGCATTTTTTTACCCTGATGTATTTTTATCGCACCTTGTGTTCACGAGCAGGCTCAGCTTACCACACTTATTTTTCGTTGAAAAGAGTACCTTAACTTTGTAGTGTGATGCCACGTTTGTTGAGTCTGTGCGACATTGTGTGCTTGAAAAGCATGACAACAGACTTTTCGACCATGCTTGGTTTACACTTTGAAGTCCCTTCATAGTATGAAGCACTTCGCAGACTGAAATTTTAATAAGAATCGAAAACCTGGCTGCCTAAAAGCAAGGCATCTTCATGGAAAAACGTTTTTTTTTTCACGTAATACCTACACGATTTTTTGATCGCAGCACCGAGGCTCGGCGTGGCGGTGCCTTTGCCCACTATCTTCGAGTGCCCCGACATACTCCATGGACACTGAAAGTGCATGGCGTATAGTATAAATTATACCCTTATCCCGTAGGAAAGTGTAGATAGGGCAAATGAGGCACGGCCTCTACGTGCGGCTAATAAAATACTCTGGATCTATGAAGATCTGTGCGTATGGCAATCTGCCTACGCACTGCCTCAAGTGTGTGTGCAGGCATAGAGTTTTCTACAATACTTTCTAGAGAGAACTCTGGCGCTAGTGTCTATGGAAGCTGCAACGCACGGCGCTTCAACGAGCATGGGAATGATGGGTAGTACACACATTTGTCTAATCTTCGTACTTCTGGCCTGCCTTTGGCTCCGTGTGTGTTCATGTGGCTTAAAGCTTTTTTCTCGCAAAACAAAAAGCAGCAAATGTTCAGCGATTGCGCTTCACCACCTTATTTGTTTCGACTTACCTTTCCAAATAGGGTCAGGAAGTTCAAAAGGGCTGAATCTTTTTTTCAAAACAAAACCGAAACGCAGCAATAAACGAAGCCGCAAGTACGATTCGCCGCCCACAAGTACGAAGACTAGGCAAATGTGTGTATTACCCATCATTCTCATGGTCGCTGAATGATCGCAGCGCCAGAGTGCCCTCTAGTTAATTTTGAGGAACTCTATGAGTGCAGGGGCCTGTTCAGGGTTGAGGTAGTGCTGTTGACACACGGAGATAAGACCACAAGGATATTCGTGAAAACTTTCTACGTTAACAAAGAAGGAGCTAGAGTCAGGTGTCAACCAAACATTGATTTCCTTTAAAAAAAGAAGTAAATCTAATCAGTTGTTGTTCTTTTGTTTTTACTTGCTCTTTGTCATACGTATGTAGTTTCGCCAGGGTAATTTTACTTTTTGCATTCGTATGGTCCTTCCACTGCTCCTCTCTGGATGGCCATTTTTCTATCTTGAGCGTTTAGATATCTATATATTTCTAATAAATCATTAGGTGAGATCAGTGCTTCTGTTGTCTTAAACATACCTTCGCTGCGTCCGTTCGTGCGCTTTTATTTCCCATACTTCGTGACCAAGTATCCAACATTCAGTCTCATTTCAGTTTATTTCTTTTACAAGGCCTGATTTAAATAGTGCCAGCGTATTCACAAACTCGGCTGATGACCCGCCGGTCGCGGGATTGAATCCCGGCTGCGGCGGCTGCATTTCCGATGGAGGCGGAAATGTTGTAGGCCCGTGTACTCACATTTGGGTGCACGTTAAGGAACCCCAGGTGGTCAAAATTTCCGGAGCCCTCCACTACGGCGTCTCTCATAATCATATGGTGGTTTTGGGACGTTAAACCCCACAAATCTAATCAACGGCTGCGCACAGTTCGTGTCTTTACAGCACGTTTGACGGCGGCACCCGGAAACGAAGCAAGGCAAGCAGTTAACAAGGCTTTGTGCACTATGGCACGATGATGCTATCGTGTTTAGCTCTCGAAGCCGATGCTCCAGTGTCCTTTAAATTTCTAGTTTTTTTTTTATAAAAGTACTGAAGATGAGCTGTGTTTTCTCGGCATATTCATTTTCCGACCGATTTTTGGAGGACAATTTCCTGTTACCAAATATTTTTCCCTATATGATATTGAAAAGAAAGTATAAAAACACTCAATTTCGATGAATGCGTAAATGTTGTAGGCCCGCGTGCTCAGATTTGGGTGCACGTTAAGAACCCCAGATGGTCGAAATTTCCGGAGCCCTTCACTACGGGGTCACTCATATTCGTATGGTGGTTTTGGGACGTTAAGCTCCACATATCAATCAAGCAATCGATCAATCAACCAATGAATCAATGAGAGTATAACAACACTACTGAGTACGACAACAGCTTATGAGTTTGGCATGATTAGAGAAAGTTAAAGCTGAAAGGTCGACTATCAAATGGCCTTAGAAGATGTTCGCGTGGACGCTGTCTTATAGCTCGCACCATTCGCGTGTAATGGAGGTGGAAGACGGTAAGCAAGTCGACCGTAGTGAGCAATGTGCGCTCACACAACTCGTTAGTTTCGTAAAGGGTCCTTAAAACTTACCGAAAGGGAACATTCCTCAGAGGGTTGTCATGTCATAAAAAAAGGTAATCTGCTTAGCATCATTATAGCTTTTAAGTGCAGCTAAGGACATCCCGAGCTTTCATTTTGAATTCAGTTTAGAATTCCTACCCTCTGCGACATATATTGTGGCATTTTTGGTATTTATACATTGTATCACGACTGCGTTTTCGTTCCTACAATGCGATTTATCGTCTTGCCACACGCACATCCTCGCACGAGCGCCATGCTCCAAACCGTTGCATAACGTCGCAGGAGCTATACGCAGAAACAAAGTAAACAAACAGTAAATCTAGTAAAAATTTTTTTACAATATTGAATGATCGCTAACATTTACCAAGATTGCGCGAATGCAGCGAAGTTTGCACCAGCACGGCACCGTGAAAAATACATTAACGAGAACAGTTCAAGCTGTAGAGAAGCGATATAAGCGGAAACTCGCTGTATAGAAAAAAAAAACTAAACGCGATATTCCGCTTGCCTGCACCATGTCGGTACCGTTGTTTGCACTGTTATCCTTGCATAACACAAGCTCTCTTCGTTAGGAACACGCTTTTTTTTCACATAGAACAAACAACCCAAGAAAGAAAAACGAAAACCTAGAAGGAACCGACGAATGCGCTGTCAGGCAGAAATCTGCATTCCCCCGGTTCTGACCGCGGTGACACGCGAGTTTTGGATGCAATAGAAATAAAACTACTGAAGAGGCACGCATTTACCATACAGAAGCTCCTTTCAAGCGTCCGGGAAGGCGGCACAAACTCAAACACCGGCTCACGGGCAAGAGCGTACCGTAAAAATAAATATCAAATGACGAAGAGCGTACAAAGTGGTTCCAGCGTTCATGGTTTGTTAGCGCGTTTTCAAGCCCCAGTGTTTGCAATTCAACCGCTCCTGTTTGTTTGGATTAATACTCCGCGCCATCGTGAGGCATGAAAAATGCGAAAAGGAATAAAAAACAAGTTGAAACATAGCATTGTTTCGGCTTTCAACAAGCATGCGCATGGATTGCGGGCGCCTGAATAACGTTGCCCTAGAATCTGAAAGCTGATAACGTTAAAAAAAGTGTCCAACAGAATTTTTGAAGATATGGTGCGAGAAAGTGGCCCGCGCGGCAAACGATTCGAGTTGTTTCTTACATATACGTCGGATGTTTTCAAAGGCGAACTGCATCAAAGATGGTATACCCGGCTATGTGCGCCAGCAGAAAAATTTAAGCTCATTGTGCGTTTATAAAAAACATGAGGAAATATTTTCGTACTTATCTTAACGTGCAGATTGTTGCTTATATATTTCGAAATCAATGTGCTCATAGAACGTAAGAAAAGCAAGAAATGCAATGATAACGTGCATACTATGTAAATAATAATTGAGATATACTAGTTACGGACCAAAATAGGCGTGACCTAATATATACCAAAAGATTAAAAAAAACCTCTCCGCTGATAGAGGACAAGCCACCAATTTTATTATCAGGAGACAAAAAACATTGCCGCTATGGCAGCGCCTTATAAGTATAAGAAATGATAAAGGTTTAAGGATTATGTGATGTTAGTTTGATTCGTTAATAGACACGTAATCATTTTCGTGGACATGTAAGCCGACTACTCCATATATGCTGAAACAGTGGCTGCTTATTTCGGCAATGCCAATGTGCACCACTATTTTCATGACTACAGTTCTTCCCGCTTTTTCGAGGCACGCCAAGACTTCAAAGGTGCGCGGGTAATTCTTTATAGAACGAACACCTGAGCGCATCTGCAATCTGGTAGTAACCAGTTACATTTTACCAGAATTAGTCTTAAGAGGACAGGGTAAGGAAAAGTATCACCAAATATATCTTTTTTTTGCGTTAATATTGCGATAGCAATCATATGGACACTCTCTGCTGGATTTCGCCGCTGGAGTTGACGTCGACATCATGCACCGCATATGCATACGTATTAATATATATGAAACCGCAAGAAATAAAACAAAAAGAATCCCATAATAAAGACTCCGGTCTCATCTGTCGCGCCTACTTTGGCCCGCGTAGAGACTAAGGGGGTGTATGCTCTATCACGCGCCCTTATCTTGCAGTCGGGAGAGTGCTACGTCTTGACTAGCCTTTGGATTTCGTCGGAACCATTCTGTTCGAGTTACCGCGCCAATGTGACCATATGCTATATCAATCGATGACCAAGTCATACCATATGTCAGGACGCACAGATTTCTAGGCGTATTTATTGATAGAGACCTCTGCTGGGGCCCACATGTGGCCCACTTGAAGAAGAGGCTGACAGAAATTGCTAACTTATTCAAGTATCTCGGAGGAAAAACCTGGGGGACTTCAGCTATGCAATGATGCAATTGTACAAGACGCTTTTTCTTGGCTATTTGCGCTACAGTTTGCCTGTGTTGACCAACACCTGTAGAACCAACATTCGGACTCCCGAAAGCACCCAGGCCATGGCTCTGCGAGTTTGTCTGGGGCTACCGCGATGTTCATCAACAGCTGAGACAATCGAGATCGCTGATGACTACCCGCTAAAGACGCATATCATGATGGAAGTGCTCAGAGCACACGTGAGGCATCTTACTCGTGCCCCTGCCCATCATCTAGCTTCACTGCCAGAAGCCCGACCTTGTGCCTCATTTTGCCAGACAGTGTTGTCATATCGCACACGCATTCCTACGGGATATACAACTCCATCGAGGATTTCAACTCCCCCATGGAGTATGACCTATGCACATGTTGAACTCACAGTTCCAGGCATCGGGTCAAAAGCCCGGCTCTCGTCTCCAGCGCTAAAGCAGCTTTCTCTTCTCTTGTTATATGAGAAATACAGTGAGCATACTCATCTATATACTGACGCTTCAACTACAGTGGATGGGTCTGCAAGGTCGGCGATCTTTCCTGCAACAGCGACAACGGTGAAGTTTCGTTTATCCCACCAGACATCATCGACAGCTGCGGAACTTGCTGCTCTACGTAGCGCAATTCAAGTCATTAAACACCAAGAAGCCAAGAAATGGGGCGTGTTCACGAACTCTAAGGCAGCACTACAGTGTTTGATATTCGCCTTACGCCGGGGACCTCATGAACAGCTAGTGCTGGAAATTAGAGAGCTGCTTCACCACCTCTTCGACGAAGGACACAGAATCACGTTTCAGTGGCCTCCAAGTCACTGCGGCATATTGGGCAACGAACAAAAATGCCGATGCAGCTGCCCGATCAGCACACAAAGATAGTGAAGAAAAATCTATACCATTTTCAAGGAACGATGCTGCAATGACCATCCGAAAAATCGCTAATGCAGAATTAAAATCCCTGTGAAACACCGAGTGCTTACGGCACACGCGACTGCGTAGACTGGACACGTCTCGTCGACTCCGGCCTCCGTCTCGACTCTCTCGACTCGAGACAACGGTGCTTTGCCGACTATGGCTTGGTGTCGCCTTCACCAAAGCTTTCGCCTTCCGAATCGGCATGGAAGACAGTGCTGCTTGCGGTCATTGCGGCAGCGATGAAACTATAGAGCACGTTCTCTGTCACTGCCCTCGTTACAGCATGCAAAGATGGCAACTAGCTGCTGCGTTAGCTCGCCTCGACGACAGACCTTTGTCCGAACAATCAGTGCTGGAAAAGCGACATGATTTGTGTGCTCACAGAAAATCAGTGAAGGCCTTACTGAACTTTTTGCGTGGCAGCGGCCTATTGTATAGACTGTAGCACCCCAGCCCCCCCCCCTTTTTTTTTTCGCGCGCGTCTATTTCCTTCTTCGCTTTCTTTACAATTTTTCTTCCCCATTCCCCCTTCCCCCAGTGCAGGGTAGCAAACCGGATGCTCCATTTTCTGGTTAATCTCCCTGCCTTTCCCTCATTTTATTTTCTCTCTCTCTCTAGTTACCGGGCGCACAAAGGTCACTACAATTGTTGCACAGCGTCCGTTTGCGAAAAGGGCACGCTTTTCAGACGTAGCGAAGTAAACACTGAGACGTTTATTCGCGTTCATCGGTACATACGAGTACGTTTTGTGCGTCATTTGTGCGTGGGAAACGTGGGGCATGTTTTGATCTGCTTGCCATTCTGCGCCTGACCTTCCAATTTGTTGCTATCGCGTTCATTGCTTCGCCTTTGCGGCAAAGCTATGAGTTTTATGAAACCTAGCTGCAGCCTTTTCTGAATTAGAACGAGCCATTTGTTTGTTTCAGTGCGTTATTTGTTGTCTAAAAATTACATATTTCAAAACATGCGCGGCCACCTGCCATGCCCACATTCTCACATAGCAGGGAGTTTCTGGCAGTTCAAACATCATAGCCATATCAAACTAGAGTTTGGAAGCCGTAGTGCATTCGGCACATTCAAAAATAAATAGACCAAGAACTTCGAAAATGCATCGAGCTTTCTATCGGAAAATCTATATCTGGTCCAGAACGTCTGAGCGGGCTGATCACGGGCAAGCACCAAAGCTTTTATGGTTTGGTTATTAGAGGAATAGGGTCAGCTTGGAGGACTTGCGAAAAGCTTTCCAGGACACATATTTTCATATGGCGTCAAAGGGTCTTCACGCGAAAGACGCCGAAACGTGGTGTAAATTCAACAAAGCCCTTTTGAATGGTGAACCACTCGTTCACGAAGAACCCCTCCTAGCATGTGTTATTGTTTCTGTCCAGCCAAATTATCTGGAACTAGGTCATGCAGAATGACTTGCCAAAGGCCTCCACGAGAAAACTGAAAACCCTAGAAAGGCGTTGAATGGTACACGGGAGGACGCTCCAAAAGAACGTTTTCATCGGACACCGAACACTAAAGATTAGCACTCTCGATGATGTGCTCCCTTTTAATCATGGCAATGTAGCCCGTGTGAATGTGCTCAACACTTTCGAAATTTCGCAATACTACAATGCAGGGCCTACGCACCCTTGACATGCACCTCCAGTACTTTCGTCGCAGGGTTCCACAGGAGGCGACAAAGAAGTCTCGCCAGGCAAAGCGCTTCGACACAAAAATAAAAAGTTGAAATTTGGGAGGAGTATTTGGCTGTTGTCTATTGAACGGGTTCATCTGTTTCCTGATATCGCGTTTTAAGTTTAAAAAAAATGGAGATTTTTAGCTTTAAACGAGATGATCTCAAAACACGATTTTTTGTACTTTTCTTCCTTTATCTCATCTACCACAGTATCTGGAAACAAGGATTTTGGCCAGTATTTAGATAACATAAGAAATATGCTGAAGCAGAATATTATTGTGTGAGTAAGTGCTCTTCTTTAACACGAGATCAAAGTTTATTACAGAGTGATAATAAAGTACGTGAAGTGAAAAATGTACAAAAAATGAACAATACAATTTTGTTGCTAAATATGTTTCAGTAAGAACATGAATAGCTTTTCTTCACAATAATAGTAAAATAATTACTTCAGCTCGTATGGTTTCAGAGCAAAAGGTATATAAACATCATCTAAATACATAGAAGTTATGTGGCTCACTCTGTTCCTCTAAACCACTGTTGCGCACTTCACGCAATACAGAGCAAGTCTGGAGGAAAACTAAGGCAGTATAGTTGCGATAAAGGCAGTTAACTCACTGCGAAACGCAAATCGGCTAATAAAGCCCGATGTCGGTTAGTAACTTGATACAGTAATTCTTGCTCTGTTGTCACGTGCAGATGTAACAGTGCTTATTTGAGAATCATTTGCCAGAAAACAAAGCTGAGTGCCTTTAGCGATGTCTTTGACACAAGATGTGTCCACCGTCCATATGTCTGCGGTGCTTTCATTTCGTCGAAAGGTCATTCCACTACTGCGCGTTGCGCTACTCTCCTTTAGCGGGACGGCTCAGTGCTCTCCCATAGTTGAATACAAAGTACTCGAAATCGTTAAACAGTTGTGTTTAGAAAAAATTGGTTAACGATTTAGAGTAATAGGTACTCTACTATATGGGAGAGCTAAAAGCCGTCCCTACTGCTGGTCTACAGGGTAAGCGAAATATGCTTAAGGGGCGAAGCTCCTTAAAGCGGCACCCGTTCGTCCCCCGTAGTCGTAGTCGTAGTGTGTAACCAGTGTTACAGTTTGACCTGCAAGATGTTGCCGGTGGGAGATATCTCCTGTGCTTTGTTGAACAATAAAAAGTTCGTGGCGTGCGCGTTAACTAAAAGCCCCAATCTCCTGTCTCTCATTTCCCATTAGCAGCCATTGGCATGTACATTGAGCACTACCTGACAGGAAAAGATTGCTACGTTATACTCGCTCGGTGTAACCTTCTTGGTTTTAGAAAGGTTTAGCGAGCGTTGAACCGCAGTGCCATGAATACAATGAACTAGTATATACCATGAACACTAGGCGGTTAAAGGCGGGAAGTAGATACGAAGCGCAAGTCGTAAGAAAGTAAAAGCCAAATGCTCCTGTCTCTCATTTCTTATTAGCAGCCATTGGCATGCACATTGAGCACTATCTGACAGAAAAAGGTTGCTACGTTATACTCGCTCGGTGTAACCTCCTTGGTTTTAGAAAGGTTTAGCGAGCGTTGAGCCGCAGTGCCATGAATACAATGAACTAGTATATACCATGAACTCTAGGTGGTTAAAGGGGGGAAGTAGATACGAAGCGCAAGTCGTAAGAAAGTAAAAGCCAAATTCTCCTGTCCCTCATTTCCCATTAGCAGCCATTGGCATGCACATTGAGCACTATCTGACAGGAAACGGTTGCTACGTTATACTCGCTGGGCGTAACTTCCTTGGTTTTAGAAAGGTTTAGCGAGCATTGGGCCACAGTTCCATGAATACAGAGAACTAGTATATACCATGAACTCGAGGTGGTTAAAGGTGTGAAGTAGACCCGAAGCGCAAGACGTAAGAAAGTGTGCGTGTGCCACCTCTTGTTTAGTCCTTGGAATGTCCGCTGGATGGCGGTGCTTCTACATGGGAAATATATGATGATAAGGTGCGAGATGGTGGTGCTTGGAGTGTTGAATAGATGGACGAACGGACACACAGACAGATGCATGGATGGACGCATGAACGGACGCAGGGGCGGATGCATGGGCGAACGCAGGGACGGACGCAAGAAAATACGCACGCACGGACGGGCGCATGGACACACGAATGGTCACACAGATGAACGCATGGACGGACGGAAGCAAGAATGAATGAATGGATGAATGTTTCGCCCAACTCTCCATCGTTAACTCCGTGGATATGCTGCCAATTTTTTAAACTGAGGTCTTTTGCGTGACCATCATGTTTCCTTCGATGCCTTTGGACGCGTGCTGGCGTTCGACTGCACATTCTTTTCGTTAAGAATAACATTTGTTGGCTTGTATGCCCCAGTGGTGCCCGTGAACTCTAATGCGTTCTTCCAATCTCTTGATGCGTTCCTTTTAAATTCACAACATGTGGTACTCTTAGGGGATTTCGATTGTGTCTTAGACTCACAGCGGACGTTCGACGTCCGGGTCGCGGCTTGTCAAATTAAAATTCCAGAGAACTCCAACGTCTAGTGCAGCAATTTACATTGACTGACATTGATGAAAGTGTACATGGCAGCAATTATGCCTATATATACTTGGCGTCGAGCAGCGTCGAGCAGCAGAATTGATCGCGTCTACGCATACCCCGGTCTCGTTACATACGTTCACGACACCGGGGTAATGTCATTGCCACCGACCCCAGAGTAGATTAGCGACCACATCATTCGATACACCAGTAGCCTGTGTGCGCAAAGACTGTTTGTTTCCTTAGATCAGGAGAAAGCTTTCGATTTCATAGAACATAGCTACATACTAAATGTTTTACATGCATTCGGATTTTCGGATAAGTTCATTGACCTGATCCACGTAATGTACACTAATTCAGAAAGTACCCTTTACATAGATTCCCGTGAGAATCACCCATTTAAAGTCACTCGTGGGGTCCGTCAAGGGTGTCTCCAATCCCCAGGGTTATTTATTTTTGTATTAAAGCCCTTCTTAAGGGCCGTTGAACGCCATCCACAGATTCGAGGCTTACCCCTACCTGGTAACACTCAAGTAAAGGTCACTGCATATGCTGATGACGATACTCTATATGTACATAATGAACACTTGCTTCAGAATGCTCCTGATCCTTTCCATGGTTTTAGCATTATCTCCGATGCAAGGTTAAACTTTTATAAAGCCAGTATTTTTTTATTGGCAACCCCAACGGTCGTATCAGCATCACGTCGCCTGTACAGTGGTCTCCTAGCACTGCAATACTCGAAGTTACTTTCATTGCATTTGATGTACAGGATAGCATCTGGTCATTCGTTGTACAAACTCTTGAAAGTGATATCAAAGCAGCCAAGCATCTAGAATTTCCCCTCTTGGAACACCGATACTTAACTCAAACGACCTAGAAACATTTTGGTACCTTTGCCATTCTGTTGAACCACCACTTCACGTCTGCAGGAAAGTTCAAAGCTGCATCAGTTTTTTTTGGTCTGGTAGCACAGAATAGCTATGTCGACCGGCGTTAGCTCAACCGCGAGAGAAAGGCGGTTTTGCATTCCACGGCGTTTCCGTCCCGGCTTCTACATTGTGCCTCCACACTCTATTGCGAACACTGAGCAATGATGGCACGCCTGCTCAGACACTGGCTCGCTACCATCTGCAGCCATTTCTACGTGTCTTCCTGCCAGCTAGCTAAATTAGCCAAAGTCCCCAATCAACTGAATTACCATCTTTGTATCGAGCCCTTCTGGCATTTCACCGACGTTTGGAAGCTACGTGACCAGAGATAGAGGTGGCCAATTCTATAGTGGTGGACACAACGGCCACCCTTCTACGGCCCTTGGTGCCCCAGCATCGTCAATCTATAATGAACCATGCTTGGAAAACAATAACTGCAGCATTGTTGCCAAGGCATCTCAGAGACTGTCTGGTGGTTGGGCTGGGGCTTACTCCCCACGCGAGATTGGTTGCAGCGATGACAGGTGGTTCGCACTTCCACTTGCCCCAACTGCGTCATGGTATAGACCAATCGACATGCGACGATTTAATGTGTGGTCTCGGCCGCTTTTGGCGTGCGGTTCATGCTGGTTTTCGAGGACAGGTTGTGCGAACTTTTGTGTCCAATGGCCGTTTTCCATACGGCCACTTCTCCACTCTTTTAGTAGTTCGAGGCTGTCCAGTCTTTGAAGAAACCGATGTGAAGCCTTAGCTGCCAATTGCCACCGGCTTGCTTTGTGGCCAATACTGGGGAGAGTGAGACGAGAGATCCTTGCGTTCCTCTCTGAGGAGCTTTTCTTCCTCGGGGAGCACGAGTTTCTGTGGCATTCGTCGTGCCCTTTCTTCAAGGTTGAACACGAAAGGATACAACTCATTTTTCGACCGTCTTGGTGCTAAGCAGCGCCCGTTGGGTTGGTATATGATTCCATTTGTTACAAATTGTGTATCATTGCATCTATTGTATCGTTATACATTGTATCATGATATCGCATTGAGTTCTTGTGTACATGTATGCAAACATTGAACAAATGTCTTCACTGCAACGTAGTGATGTTGGTCGGGATACATAGATGTGCAAAAGTGTATGTGCCCTGTTACTGAAATGTTATGAAGCCTTTGTGTTCCGTTTATACTGCAAACTTCTTTTTCTAAACAGCTGGAATGGTATAAAGCCTTTGTGTTCTGTACATACTGTAAATAAATTTTTTTTAAACAGCTTGCGAGCTATTTTGGCGACCATCTCAAATGTATCTGAAAAACGTTTTACTGATTTACTGCATTAAAAACAGTGAACGGCTAAAATATTTCGGAGAGTATATCTTCGAGTATATCAAATTTTAAGTATATCTTGATAAGTAAGTGAGAAATAGTAGTCAACATTAGGCAGTGTTCAGGCATTCATCATACATGCTCGTGCGTGTGTTTTATACACAAGCGAAAGAATGAAAAAAAAGTTCGAAAGTAATAAACCACCCTCGCTTGGGGCTGCCAACGCCGAGCTCCATTTGTATCAACTCTGGCACACTGACTGATAGTTCGTCATGCCTCACGCCTTAAGGAAGGCTCATGAAGGAAGCATTAGAGATAAATTCATGAGGACTCATGGCAAGATAGCAACATGAGTTCTAAACAAAATACCCGAAACAACGCTCTTCATAAAAACCGAAGGCCATACCCACCATTGTCTGCGAAGCTACTCCTTCCAATAACAGGACGATACTAGATCACGCCTGACCGATGAGTTTGATATTGAAATGCGAAGCTCTGCTTTTAAGAGGATACACCTTACAAAGTTTGCCTTCTAATTTCGTGCCGATATTTTTTTCTGTACTTCAAGTACCGTGGTGCAAAAAGTAAACAACGGCCACGAGAACTTTATCGCAATAATAGCAATCGCCTTCGTAATTTCACCATAATTAATCAACCACCAAGCTTCGTTAGGTGCATTAGCATTCGTTCAACTTCCTGCAAGCTTAATTGGAAACACGTGTTGGAGGTACCAAACTTTCATCGTGTCTTTTACTCTAAAAGCACACGAGCGTAAGCGCATAACAGGAACTTGAGCAGAGAAATCTCTTTCGCAAAAGCGAAGCCTTCATCAACATTTCTTACGCAAAGAAAATAAAATATTGCATTAACCTAAATGCGTCGCATACCTTCAGCACTAGGTCATTTATCCAAAGTTACTTATTTCGCATCATTGCTCCCAACTCTGTAGGAGCTGTATCGCAATCGTATCACAAGCTCGTTAATAACGCATTGTCTTAGCTCTAACCTATAGCTCAAGGCAATTTAGGTCGTGCCTTTTATACATGTTTTAGGCTTAACCCAAACGAGACTTTAGCATAAATTGATTTCGTACACTCTGAGCTAATAATTATGAACGACATCAAACCTTTTGCATTCTTGCTGTTTGAATACACCGCAAACGTATGCAGTGCGTACTCGTTAAACACTCTAACAGCGATGTGCCTCATGGCAGTATACAGTGATATCAATAAATAAATAGTGTGGAAAACTCAGCTTTGCTACACTTATGCAGCATTACCGAAGGGTGCCGTCATAAACATATCTGCTTATTCGTAGTCATCAAATTCTGACAATAAAACTCCCATTAGGTAGGTTGTAAAAAAGTTCCATAACATTGAATGTGTTGTCCGAGTGGTGGCGTAGCCGTCACAGTCCTCGGCTGCTGACCCGAAGGCTACGCTTCGGATCTCGGACGGGGCAGTCACTGTTCAAAGGAGGTGAGATTCTCAAGCACCGCGCTCTGTGCGATGTAAGTACGCGTTTGGAAATCATGAGAAGCTCAAAAAATTTCCAGACCTTTCAATACAACGTTCCTTATAATAATATTCTGCTTCTGGCCCTGAAAACAAACACTCGATATTATTTCCCTTCACTGCGCGCTTCTGTGTAACATCTCGATCGCAACATAGCTGCTGACGCAGATAAGAATAGGCACTCATCACGCTAGACACCTGTAAAGACACCTGTAAAGTGGAAGACGACGAAGCTGTTGCTGCTTGGCTAAGTAGCTCTGTCTGCTTTTATCGTTTACTTTTGTTTATATTACGGCTCAGCACTGCTCAAGACGTCGGACGACTCGAAAAGGTACCTGCCGTATCGGCGACCGACGGGTGCTGCGCAGCCCGCCGCGTCGAAAGGTGGTAGAAGAAACGAGACAAGCATCAGGGAGAGCGCCGCCATGACCTCCCAAGGTGTGACACAAGGTCAGAAGCACCAGCTGGTCTGCGCAATCATACCTGACTGCAAGCGACAACACAGCGCTGAATCAGAGGACGAATCAACTGTCGTCGGGGACCACAACGGGGCGAACCTCACAGATCAAGACATGGACGAGGGCGGTTTCCGCCTTGTACGACATCGCAAAGACAGGACGGTGGGCATTTCTGTCTTAATTGCTCCAACATCCGAAGGAGCTAACTTGAGGCAAGTGAATCCTATTCACCTATACTCGGAAATTGAAACAATTCTCGGTGGAGCCCCAGTTAAGAGCCGTTTCACAGCACAGGGAGCCCTGCTTTTGGATATAGAGACAGAACATCAAGCTAATATGCTTCTAGAGACCAACACTATCTGCGGCCTGGCCATATCTGCCCGTGTACCACACAGCTACATGAAAAATACCTGCATTATAAAAGGGGTCCCAAGATGGTACTCGGACGAAGAGCTGTTAACCTACCTGAGACCTCAGGGAGTATACCACGCAAGAAGGATCATACGACGAGTCCAAACCTCATCCACCGAATGGGAATCAAGGCGCACTGACTCTGTAGTTCTCACATTCGCTCCCAATTCGGAACGTCCAGAGAAAATCAACCTTGGCTTCACCAGACACGAGCTGGTAGACTACGTGGAGACGCCATCACGCTGTTTTAAATGTCAGCGTTTTGGACATGTAACCAAGCACTGTCGTGGGGAACAAAGGTGTAAGCGCTGTGGGGGGCCTCATGACTTTAAGACGTGTACAAGTAAAGAAAAACTTGTGTGTGCAAACTGTGGCGGCGACCACCCAGCTAGCTACGGCCGATGTCCAGCACCAACAGCTGCTCAGCGAAAAAATAAGACGTTTGTCCTCGGCCCGAAGACTGTGAACGAACCATCGCTAACAAAGAAAACTTCCGGCGCGCCACAACTTGGCGTTTCGGATAACGAGTGCGCAGGAAATTTTCCACGCCTAAATCCGACAAGAGCTGGTACTGAGTCAACGCAAGTGCTCAACGCTGGTGAGAAATGTATCACGAAAGAGTCCGCCAAGCGCACCTACGCTGGTGCAGTGAGCCCATCTCAAGTACCATCTGGAAGCCAACAGCAAGAAAACCTCGAGCACGTTATTCGCGCTCTGTTCACAGCACTGCGTTCACATGTCGCTAAGATGCCTGCGAGTTCAACGAAGGATATGTTGGGAGCAGTCCTGGCTCTAGAGTCAGTGTTACTTTGCTCTGCTTCCACAAACACACAGTAGAATAATGGCGCTGTCTCGCCCACCTGGTCTATTTCGTCCTTCAAAAGTGCCCTTAATAATGCAATGGAACTGCGCCGGTCTTCTAAAACGCCTGTGCGAACTCAACCTTTTCCTGCGCGACATTCCAATACCGATTCTAGCCCTCTCCGAAGCCGGTCTACCGAATGCAAGGACGCTCCCAGGGTACATCCGACACGGCAACCCGAGCATAACGTCGTTTGCAAATGGAAGCGCAATGATATACATAAGGCGGGAAATACCTCACGTCACCCTACCAGTGCAAGACCTCTGTTCCAACTCACTGGAAGTCGCTGCTGTGCAAGTGTGTCTGGGAAACCGAAAACTGAGTGTGGTATCGGTGTACATAAGCCCACGAAAAAAGGTCTCTATGGAGACTTTCCTAAAGGACCTCTGCACTCGATGTCCCGCTCCTCGAATAAGCTGTGGTGATTTTAACGCGCACCATCCACTCTGGGGAGATAAGAGTGTAGATTTTCGAGGCAGGGAACTTCTAGCAGCTGCAGATGCTGCCGACTTATGTGTGGCGAACGATGGTAAACCTACATTTTTCAGGCCACCTGATTCATGGAGTGCAATAGACCTTGTACTTCACTCCACGGACCTTCTGGTATCATCGACCACGGCTCCAGACAAGATGGGCAGCGACCATTTCCCCATCTTCACCAATATCCTGGGATTTCGAACTGCTGGTCGGCAATTCTGCAATGTAACACGCTGGGACACCTACAGAGAAGTGTTGGACAAATCCACTGGTGAGCTGTTCGCAGATATGTTGCAAAGCAAGCGATCAGCAACTTCATTGCTGAAACTGCCTGACCATTTTCCTGCTCCAGACTTGAAATTGAAGAACCTCTGCGCAGCACGTAGACGAGCGGAGCGGAAAATAATGAGAACAAAAGGAAATCCGTCTGCGAAAACCGAATATAACAGGATCAACGCTGCAATTCGTCGCCATACAAAAAAATTAAGACGAAATCAATGGGCCGCTTTCTGTGAGAGTTTATCAACGTTTACGCCCTTGACAAAGATATGGGCAGTAATAAATAGTCTTTCTGGGAAGATCCGAACAAACAGGCCATTCGAAGCACTCGCTTTGAAACAAGGGATAGATTTGCAAACCCTTGCAGAGGATTTCGCAGACGTGTACATACCTGGTAGATCAGCAGGAGCGGCGATTCCTCTGTCACCCCAGTTTTTCCACACGATGGATACGCCATTCACCTTCCGAGAGCTGGATATGGCACTTAGCAAATTAAGAAGACGCTGTGCCGTGGGTCCCGATTTGATCAGCAATCAAATGCTGACAAATCTACCATATGAGCGAAAAAGGGGTCTTTTGGACATATTTAATCATGTCTGGAGCACGGGAGAGATCCCACTTGTTTGGAAGACAGCATGGGTGGTGCCAGTCCTAAAGTCCGGAAAGGATACTGCGAGCCTCGCGTCATATCGACCGGTATCTCTAACATCATGCGTATCTAAGTTGATGGAAAGATTAATATGTACAAGATTAACTTGGTACCTTGAACAAGGAAGACGATGGCCACCGCGTATGACCGGATTTCGCCCACGACTGAGTGCCCAGGACAGTGTTTTGGACCTATTAAGCCACATCGAACACCACCGCGTCAGCGGACTCTCGACACTCGCCGTCTTCATGGACGTTGCCAAGGCATATGATTT
This sequence comes from Rhipicephalus microplus, assembly GCF_043290135.1. NCBI lineage: Eukaryota > Metazoa > Arthropoda > Arachnida > Ixodida > Ixodidae > Rhipicephalus > Rhipicephalus microplus. The sequence goes on from NC_134707.1 coordinate 42,051,929, forward strand.
TGTGCTTTAGGCAGGCATCGTGAACGGGCTCCAAGCCATGGGTGTGTCGGGAAACGCTCTTCGGTTCGTACATGAATTTCTCAGAGACCGCTGTGTCCGTGTTAAGCTTGGAAATGTAACGAGCGAAGAGAGACGCGTTTCCCTCGGCGTCCCACAAGGAAGTGTTCTATCTCCCTTGCTTTTTAACGCTGCCATGGCCAGGCTTCCCGACACTCTGCACTCAGCTCTGAAAGCAGTTAAAATATCCATCTACGCCGATGACATCTGCATTTGGATCTCAGGGTACCAGCACAAACGTTTGGCCCGGATAGCACAGAGCGCTATTTCAATCATTGAGCGTCACTTGTTGACACTTAGCCTATCTTTATCAGCGGAAAAGTCGGCCTTCATGCTCTTTCCGGGAGTGCGACGGAAGTCAACACGTCTGTCGCTGAATATTCGAGGCCACTCAATTCGTTGTGCAACAAGTGTTCGCTTCCTGGGCATTACCATCGACAACAAGCTATTATGGTGACGTGCGGTTGATGGTATGGTAACTGCATCAGTGCAAAGGATCAACGCTCTTCGTCGCATGGCAGGGGTCCGTTGGGGCAACAATCCTATGTCCATGCTTAAATTGAATGATGCGCTTATAACAAGCCGCATTCTTTATCAGCTGCCCCTGATATCACCATCACCAAGCCAGTTCGAACGCCTAGAGGCAGTGCACAGAAAGGGTCTTCGCTTGGCAATGGGAGTCCCTCAGGCGGCTTCAAACACGAAGGTTACCAATGAAGCCGAGTCTCTTCCGCTCCGCCTTTTGGCGTCTCAGGCCTTATTGACGCAGCTGTCGAGACTGGGCGAGTCCTTCGCAGGCACGGCGCTTCTCCGGCGGCTAAGAGCAAGAACTGGCTCACATTTCAACGCGGCACTAAACACATTTCAATATTTAGGCTTGAAACTGCCTAAACGGCGCCCTATGGACCCGCCATGGTCTTTTGTGGATGTTGCGTGCAACTTCAGCGTACCCAATCTACCAGCGAAGCGCACCATTCCAGCCGCGGAAGCAAAATTTCTTGCGCTGGACCACTTGAGCACCATGTACCGTGGCCACCTACAAGTGTACACCGACGGATCAGTGTGCACACAGACTGATAGCTGCGCAGCAGCTTTCTGCATACCCAGCCTGGGCGTGTCATGGTCGGGCCGCCTGGATTGCGTGGTTTCGTCCACAACGGTAGAAAGCGCTGCAATTACGGCGGCTTTGCGAAAACTGCGATCCTTTTCTGCACGAGATGTTGTAGTGCTGACGGACTCCAAATCGGCGCTACAAAGACTGCATCGTGGCCTACCTCAAGAAAAGTTCACCAGGCAATCTCTGGCACTAATCAAACACCTAAATGGCAAGAGTTTTAATATACAGTTCCAGTGGATCCCATCCCACGTTGGCATTGAGGGCAATGAAAAGGCTGATGCCCTTGCATGCGAAGCACGTACATCGTTTCCAAAAGTAAGAACTCCCAAGACTTTCCAGAACAACAAAGATGTGATACGCAATAATTTCAAGGCGATCTACAGGTTTCCACACCAAGCATGTGTAATTAATGGACTTTCTCGTGAAGAAGCGACGCTGTTGTACCGCATTAGAACCGGCTCTGCATACACCCCGGCCTGGTCATTCAAGACTGGGAGATACGCTTCCCCGTTCTGTGCCTTCTGTGGTGACATCGGGGATCTTGAACATTTCATTTGGCTTTGCCCACAGTTTGATGCCCAAAGAGCAGCGATGATCCGCACCTTGCGAAAAGGCTGCCATAGGCACCGGACAGTTGATGACATCATCTTTCCTGAAGGACCCGCGGCAACTAAGAGGAACGTGCAACGAACTTTGTTGGTCTTCCTGCGAGACACTGGGCTGTCTGACACGTGGTGACATTTTCCAAATTAAGGAGATGCTCAGGCGGAACAATTGCCGGCCATGCAGGCCAGGCTAACCCCGCCTGCTGCAACACCACCACCACCACCACCACCACCACCTGTAAAGACGTCGTACGCAGTCACTCAATCACTTGTGGGGCAATAAATATGCCTCTTAGTATATGTATGTGTAACTCGTCGGTTCAAAAGGCAGTTAAAAGCACTTCAGTGCCTTAAAGGACGACGGGTTCTTGTGAATGTCCGTGACTAAACTGTATGCAATACCTCCTACAAATATGTCAGCGCAATTATTATCATTTTTTTGTTCTAGCTCCTCTCTCTTATTTTCCACCGTTTCCTTCTCCTCAAGCGTGGGTAGCTAACAAGACTGTGGCGTGGACACATTTTTGAGTGGTGTGGACACCCGGTATTGAAAAACGTGGACTCATTGCGTAAGCGTTGTGCTATGTAAATATGTATAGCCTTGTGTTTTGCTACAAAATATGCGATGTCGACTTTTGTGCAAGAGGAGTAGCCGGTGCCACGCAATGGCGCCAACCTCTCCTGATATATATTTGATTGCGACAGCATTAGGAAAAAATGACATTGGCAGCGTCGACCTGATGAATGCAAAGAACGAATACCAAGGAGAAGCGATAGGACCAAAGCATCATCCATGATATTCAAGTAATCTATCACAGAGCCACACCAAATCTCAATATTGGTTTGCAAAAAAAAAACACCCCATGAAGGTGTTACGTTCGTGAAACGTAAATTGTGGTTGCCGTGCTGCCTATCTTTCTTCAATGTCAGATGTGCACTCCTGTTATAGAGGCGTCTCGTCGGGTGAACGTCAATTGTATACTTATGCGCCAGCCACTGAACGAAGTTGGTCTACGCAGACCTAACCAGGGCTACATCATTACCAGCACATATACGCTACATATCTGGTTACCGCTTCTGGAGTTGATAATACGCATGTGGCTGTTGTTACGCAACTGTAACGTTACAGCTCGTTGCGCAACTGTAATGAACTGGTTATATGAGACATATCTGACTGTTCCACGTATGTATGTGCGTACAATATTTGTACGTATCTTTTGCGTCATGCTGGAACTCTTCATTCAATAAAAAATACTACACACTATATCATGCACAGTACCCTTCCTCCCGCATGCTTTGTATAACAGCAATGCCCATGGTACGTCCGATCTGGTAATTGTTTTTAAGCAATAAGCTTGACTGTGATTCAAATTACACATAAGATTTCGCAACGTGTAACTCGACTCCTGCGCATCTAGTTCAGAATTTAGAATATTTAGTGGTCTCCGTACAATTACGAATATTCAAAGGGCTTCCTAAATATGTTTTAATCTTCCTGTGTCAACGACTACTCACTTACAATTGTAAGCTGGGTCTCCTGGACAAAACAAATGGGTTTTGAAGCAATCGCATGGTGCGAAAATAATTAAAAAGTTGAAAGCCTGCTGCCATATATTTTCTGCGCGAAATTTCCATAATCGCCCTAGTTCAAGTCGTCTGTAAAACTGTTTTCTTTCTACGCTCCATGGTTGCTGCTAGGCGTTTGAAGATTATGTGGGTCAAAGCTATGCGTGACCTACATTGCAACAACGAATCACGCGGGGAACAACGTTTAAATGAATCCTGCCATTCCTTTTTGGCAGGTTCACATCGTATAATGGTTGGCGTGCGACGCTTAGACTGAAGGCCATCACGTTTGCAAAAGAAGAGTTATTAAATTTGCACGCTTGCAGTTCGAAAATGACGAGCGTTACTTTGTTCTGAACGTAAACAACTGCACTTCGTTTTTATTGCTTATTTATGTAAGAACTTACGTTGAATGCAGTCCTATTTTAGAAATACAGCGACGGCCACGTCTGTGGAGAGTGCTCTGGGAGCTGGTATTCGCTCCGCCGGGCGAGACCTTGAGGTAGTGTCGGGCTATGATGTGGTTAACCTGACAGCTAGGCCACACATGCTTCTGATGCCGCACTTCAGAGCCCAAAACTGCTTCGAAGTTTCGCCCCGCAGAGTGAAAACAGGCTGCTTGCGCGCTCTACACAGACGTGACCGTGGCTGTCCTCCTGCCCCTTTTTGTCGCACACGCACACCGGCCCCGACACGCTATTGAAGTGAGAGTGAATGCTTTAAATTTCTAGCAAACTTTGTCAACTCCTTACCTAATTGAATTTATGCAGTCTACACAACTTTGGAGTGAAATGCTCTATAGATTTTGGAACTATTTTTGTGAGGAAGACTTCCGGTGCTCTTGCATTCGGTATTGCAGCTTTTGTACTTCTCTTTTCGAAACATTCCACAAACTTCGATAACAAATATAAACCACAAAATCTCGTCAGAAAGCAGTTGTTCTGCAGAAAAAAAAACTGAGTAAATCAAGCGAAGCATTGGTGAAGTTGTGGACCAGGAGAAACTTACGTCGGCTGAACGTAGTGAAGGGTTGTCGTTGGGAAAGTTAAGGTAATAGAGCTCCCACGATGCGCTGATACTCTACCGTGTCGCATGGGGTTGGGAGTGGCATTTACGAATGCGTATTTGTATCTCCGAGGAATGTCCAGCAGTGCGGCACGCAATATTTGCGCCTGCGAAGAGACGCTTGAGCACGTTCTACGTCACTGCCCGTCATACCAGCCAGAACGACGTGCTATGGAAGCCAAGCTGTGTCACCTTGTTTACCGACCCCTTAAAGAAAAATAGATCTTGGGACCTTAGCAGACAATCGAGAGACTGTCGCAGGACAAGCGACGAAAGCCTCCGGCATACGACGCTGCGCAAAAAAAAAAAAGTGCTTCTGCGAACAGCGTTGAATAACACTTCTATGCCTGTGTGCACATAAGTACGCCATAATATGAACGAGAATACGAAGGCCGCCTTAGCTAAGTTGGTGAGAGTATTGGGTCTATCCTCCGGAGGTCGCATATTCAGTTTCTGCCCGTGGCATGGTGTCTTTCCGCCTAATTAATTGTCTTCTCATCCGTATCACAATTACTAGAAAGCCCCAGAAACTGTCCAGTGAACAAACCGTATCCCTTCGTTTCCTTCATTCATCTGCTCGTTTTCATTAATTTCCTGTCAAATAAAAAAATGGGCCTCAGTATATTCCCTTTAATTTGTTTATAAATGACATTGCGGCATGTGCAGGCCTTTTCATGCCTGGGAAAATTTCACTTTATTATTTACAAAATTGTTTTCTGCTCAAATATTGATCTACAATGACTGCGAAAAACCCTATTACGTGCACAAATTTCCCGTACTTTTGTGCGTTCTTATGCATGTTTAACTTGCGCTGTGATGTTTCTGTGGTTGTGAACGAATATTAACTAGCTCGAACTAAGATTTTGCTGTTGTACTGTTATATTATGCGTCAGAGCTAGCCCACAAGTAAGTGATGTTTGGAGTACGCAGTGAAATCTGCGTAATACCAGATTATACGTCTTCACGCAAAACACACTGCTTTAAGACAAAGCGTCTTGACAGGCTTCCTATAACAGCAATCAATTTAGGCATGTATTGTATTTCCTTGAGTGTTAAAGTAAGCACTATATAAAGGCAACGCTCATAATCATATGGTGGTATTGGACGTTAAACTCCGCATATCAGTCTATCAATAAATCAATCCCAGAGGCAGGGCAAAACCACGTGGTTTGCCTCTGATCTTGGAGGCTATGCAAAGCCATGTTATTGGCAGAAAGCTTTCGGAAGAGGGCCGGACAGAAGTGATACATCGACTGAAAAGACAAAGAGATCGCTTTGGCCTTCCGTTAGTCTTACGCGATTGATTAGGGGATCCCGTGAAATGTTTATTCCATCCCACAATGTTTGAATATTCTCAGTAATAACAAAATGAAAATTTTCTTCCTTGGCACCATGCAAAAACGAGCACCACACTCTCCTGCCCCTACTGAGTGCAAATATTTTTAATATAAAAAGAAAGCGCAGGGACCCTTGTTCAGTCCTGGGCGTGAGTATGACCCTAAATACGAATCTTCAAGGCGCTACTCTTGATGTTCGTAGACAGTCACATTGATGAACAGAGTGAAGAATTCAGCAACCACGTTCAACATACGGGTCTTCTTATAGGAAACTCAGAACGGTGCCACTCTATTTTGTATAGGCCTGCTTTTGTGAATGAATTGGAGACACCCATTGTGTCTAAATGAAATAAGTAGTTTTTGTATGTATGCTTCGGAGCTTTGTCTTGCAGGTGTGCGTTCCCACACAAAACAACTTCGATTGCAACGTTGACACGTTAGGCAATCAAATGGTGAGTTTTCTTCTCTGTCCTGATTTACATTTTGAATATGTCATCTAGTTTTGTTTGGTGCTATCGAATGGAGGTACAGAACAAACGATAAACGCTGCACTATTTGGTGATGTTGTTATCGAGACCTGCAGATAGGTTTGAGAAAGAACCATTCTCGTAAGATAAAGCGGACTGTTCTGACGTCAGTGATGTCCTCTGAACGTTCCTTCTGTAGGGTTCAAGGTAGCGGCTGTTTCTATAGCCTATCGCCCCTTTCTGCATATGGTGACATTCCTTAGTTGCTTAATAATAGAAAACGTTCTGTCAGACGAAGCCTCCTGCTGCATCTAAGAAGACAGGACGGCTGTGAATAGAAACCATGACGTAAAGGTTGGCATTACGACGATGAACCTTCCGTAAAAGCTACGTACCTGCCTTGACTCAATCGGCAGTGCCAGTTCATGAAAAAAAATGAATAACTCAGCTAACATGATTTTCTAGACGTGCTATGAAACGCCCATGCGCAGTTTTTGAAAAAGAATGTTTTACGGTAATAGCGATAATGGTCATACCATTGTTACCGTGAGGTCTGACGTTGCCGTAAAGGTTCGATGACAATCTTTTTTGTCATCGTACGTAACGAGGCATAGTGACAAATAAAAACGATGCCTTTGTGAATGAAATAGGCGTTTGTGGACTGAGAGTCTTCTGTGAAAAATGACCAAATTCACTACGAACAAAATGATGATGCAGTGACAGTAATCTCTGCATTGCCAAGAGAGCGAAGGAAATTTTGTAGGAATAAAGTCAAGCGTATCTTCTCTCTAAAAACCAATTTTGTCACTAATTTAGTTTACAAACGAAAAACGTGAACGCTTACGTTTTTTTGAGTATATTCTAATTATAGTTGTTTGGCAATGCTGGTTCCTTGTTTAAAGTAGTGCCTCGTGATATTTTGTACAATTATGCTTTAAAGTAAAAATTGTTCTTAACTCGGTACTTTTAAACCTGCAAATTGCTATGCACAAATTTGTCTCTAAAATCATTTAACCGACTTTAAAATTTTGCTACAGAAGTGTTTTTTTTGCACTTCCATACTAATTTCTGCATTTATTATCGACGGCAGTGACACTGGTCTCCATTGTGGTCACTCTCCACAGCTAGAAACACTAGAGAACATTGTACAATGTTGTTCGAAATTTGGTGGACCACTGGAGCGCATGTCAAACCACGCTGTGGCCCCTTCGGACAGCTGTCTTTGAAGCCCGAAAGTGTGCTGTGCGCATGCGCACGCCTCTCCCCCTTTTTGTTTTTACCTGCCAGATTGTTAGATCGCTCCCTTCAACAGAGCGTGCATGAAACGCCAGAAGAAGCGCTAAGTGTCACTCCTGCTTCACCGCGGTAACACCGAGTGGTGATATCGTGACGCCAACACGTAATTCGTACCGGCAGCGCTTGGTGCGTGGAGCAGTCTGCACTTCAGCCCCAGGTGTTCCGCAAGACACTTCCACAGAACACCGCCAGATAGTCCAGCGTACAGGTCTTCCACGAATGAATGCTGTGGTGGTGGCAGGGTAAAAACATGTAATATTAAAATCGCGGAGAGTTGCACTACAACTGCATTTAGGTAGACTCCTTATTCCAAAAGTTCACTGGAGATCATCGCTGCTCTGGCGCGGGCGACCAAGAAGCTCTGAGCGTCCCGGGTGGAGCACTCGAGCAATAACACCTCCCAAGCCTCTCTCTTGGGTAGATGAAAGGAGGATGGGAGAGGAAGAGGTATGGCCGAAAATACGGCAATCATGTGGTAGCTGTCAGCTAGCACCCCACAATGCGTGCAGTTCAGCTACCTTATACCAAAAGTTGATTTTCAAAAAAAAAAAAAAAAAACTGAAGCCGTATGCATGTTTTTGGCGCAACGGTATAGCTGAACGAATTGGTAAAGACTACACCGATCGAAAATCTTGAAAAAACACATTGTGGCAAGGTGCTTGCGCCCTACAAGCTGTGTGCGACTTTACGTAAAAGCTCCAGGTCAAAGTCTTTCAGCAACTTTTTTTTTGCTTACGACCTTGTCCAACAGAATACTGCTTCGGTGCCAGCATTTGACCCGTCTTTTTTTCTTCACGATGTGTAACTAGTACAACGTCCACTCGTTCAACTTCGGGAGGCGCCAAATCATCTTGAACAACAACTTCATTCGGGCTCTTACCACATACTCGAGTTGCGAAATCCTGTTGAACAGAAAATTGATTCTGACTCCTTCCTGGAAATTATTTCAAAGTGATTATGGGCCGTGTAAAGCGAACATTTTCTCATCTTAGACGAAACATTTGTAATAATGTCCTGCAAGAGACTCGACCGCTCCCATGGACGCTATCTTTTATAAGAACGGCACGGCAGTTTTCGAAGAAACCTCTTTTCATTTTATGTAGCGTTTGCTTCCTATGCTTACGTGACTGTATGCAAAAGAACTCCGAGAGCTATTTTCAAGAAAAACTGAAATATGTCTTGCTCGGAAAACTGCACGATAAACGCTGTAAGTGATGACTTGGCGTCCTCAGTGACATCATGACAGCGTCAACGTGAACAATCCACCTTTAATTTTTGATAGCTATAAACTTCATCATGTTTCGTACACATTTCAATACCTTTAACACACTTTGTACACTTTTGTATATTTATCGTATTTTGTACAGATTTTCGAGAAACAATGACTGATGAGAGATGATTTCAGGTAAGGTTAACCACTTGGGTTTAACCATTTACAACTGGTGTACCGAACGTTCAGGAAAACTCCACTAAATCTAAAGCTGACAAAAAGCTTACGTCCACTTTCAAACGAATTGTTAGAGATATGTGTGAAAGTGGCGCATACATTTTTTTAAATTAAGGCTCCAATCCTCTAACTCATTGAGTTCACTTGAAAAGTGGCCGGTATTTTTTAGAGAAGCTGGTAAATTGCGACTCCTGGCGGAAGAAATATCAACAAGAGACCTAATGCTACGTGGCGTTGGGAGACTCAGTAACACTTCGTTTTAGAGTGTCCTGCATTTATTGTGCAGGAATGACTGCTCATCAAGTGATATAAACTTCTCGGACTAGGTGCGCGACCCTTGAAAATTCATTGCCTGTTTTCGGCAGAATGTGCTGCTTGTCGTGGCCAGGCCCACTGACCTTGTCAACGTTCCCAAAGAAAACCGGCTTAGCTCCAGATTTACATAGATTTTTTTAAGTGACTGCCTATTTGATTTCACATATGTGTTCATTTATTTTTTTCAGTTTGACTTTTTCCTGTTTTCTTTATTCGCAACTTCCTTTCAGTGTTCTTCCCCCTCCCAAAGAAGGAGGCAAACGTTTTGCCTCTCCAAGTCGCTGTTGGCAGCCTCTTTTTATCCATAATTCCTGCGTGCCTTTGTGTTTTGCTAGTATTCAATCAAAACACAACATACCCAGCAGTGCGGCAAAACGTATAAAGTTAATCCATAGAAAGCACCAGAGCACAGGACAACTGAGGGAGGTGTAAGCACCTCTACCAGACACTCAAGTCAAGGTTTAGAGTAGCCTCAAAAGTTAACTTTTTTTTGGTGACTAGAACTCGTAGCTTCCGTCGCAAGCTTCCGTCGCAAGCGAAGGCACTCTAATGCCTCTCAAGTTACCAAAACACACGCTTCTAACCCCTCTCGCCGTTTCCTACACACTACTCAGCTTCGTGTCCTTCGAATGAAAGGACACTCGCTGAAAGAAATCTGAGTGATCTGTTTATCATTCTTTCCAACGAATCGTATATCCAGTCCAGAGACAAATGCACTGGCACGTGTCGTAAGCCCAGTTTACCACGCATCTAAGAACCATCGTGAAAGCAACGTAGTTCAGGGTCGCAGCATTGAGACTTCACTTGCCCTGTCACTTGCTGTGCTGACCCAGACATCCGACTCGTCTTTACGAGATCCCTTTTGCGCGACACGTGATATAGCTACAGAAACGTACGATTTTCGCTGCGAGCGGTTCACGCGTATGCTCCTCGCTTCACTGCTGACCGTTTCTATTGTCGTCGTTCTTTCTGCACTGCCCCATCGTGTTCATTTTGGAAAAGAGAGAGCTCCGAAGTTTGGGGGTGGTATTGCTTATATTTTTGTTTTGAAGACCGTAGACACGTGCGTAAGGTATTGATGTCCCACATTCGAAAGAAGCTTGAAATGTCTGCTTCTGATGATTCCGAGCTGACACGTGCTAAGTGTCCGACCCATGTCCGTTTCCTCATCTTGATTTCAACTATGATATCTATAACCTTGTTTTGTTCTCTAAGCCAGTGTGTCCTTTACTCGTTTCTTAAGGTTACACCTATAATTTCCTTTTCCATCGCTCGCTGCGTCGTCCTCAATTTAGGAGAAACCCTCTTTGTAAGGCTCTAGGTTTCCGCTACGCAGTTAAGCACCGGAAGGACGCTATTATATACCTTCCTTTTGAGGGTTATTGACAGTTTACCATTCATGATTTCAGAATGCTTGCCGAATGTGATACAACCCATTCTTCTTCTTCAAGGTATTTCACTCTCTTGTTCCTGCTGTGCGGTTACCACCAGTTCTAAGCAGATATATTCCTTTACAACTTCTTCTGTCTCTCCACTATTGCAAATAGCTATTTTCTGCCGAGACTTCTGCACATCACTTTAGTTTTGTGAATATTAGTTTTGAGACCTGCTACTTTCCGTGTCCACTTCAGTATTCATAAACTCAATTCGACACCTGAAGTACTCCTCAAGGCAATGTAATCAGCGAATGGCATGCTACTAAGATACACTTCATTAATTCTTATCCGTAACTCTTCTCGATATAAGGCCCTGAAAACCACCTTTAACACGCAGTTATTTGCATTGGAGAGATCCTCTCTCCCTGCTTTAAAACCTTCTTTATCGGGATCCTGCCATTTTGTTTACGAAGAACTATGGCGGCTGTGGATCCGCTAAACATTTCTTCCAGTATGTTTTTTTTTAATTTAGGGTTCGTCGATGCCCTGATTCCGTGGAGCCTGCATTACTGCTTATGTCTCGAGAGTACGCAAGCAGCCTTTTTCAAAAGCCGTATGCGATTTCCCTGAATCCCTCGCAGCACACATCGAAAGAACTTCACTTCCATACGAAATATAAGGATCGCTCGTTTTCACGTAAACATAAAGCTTTATAGGAAAGCGTCTTACGAATTGTTTGCACACTTTGTAAGGCAAACAGATTTTTGGAGGAAGCAGTAAAAGGAAACAAATGCCACCGACGTAAACACTAAGAACCATTAGAGACAAAAAAGTAGCAAAAACAAACAAGAAGTTTTTTATAAACAAAGTTGAAACGATATTTCTGTTGTGTTGTCTTTAAATGCTGGCACACGTGGCGTGGAAAAGAAAAGAAGGCGAGACTTTTCGACAGAGCAAGCAAGATTTATTTTAAATGCCAAGCGTTTCTCAGCTAACTTCGGTGACTTTGACCGTATTTTTCTATCTAACAATCCACCTCGGACTTTTAGCTCTCCTGGCCATTTCAATAATGGGATCTATGCCAAGATTGATATTTCACAACATGACTGTATGAAGAGCACCAGTGACTAGTCATAACAAGAAAATTATCACATCTATGTCATGAATGTCATGTTTTACATGTCATGGTCTTGCTACTCCCGTGTGGTTTCGTTCACCTGACATTCAGCCAAACAGGTATGGTATGACATGACAGCATGGCAAACATAAGTGACAAGCCCAAACGTAAAATTTATGACATGCATGTCTTGTCATTCATGACTACATGCCACGGTCACGGTTCGCTAGCGGTCGTTTTGCTAGCTTCACACATATACCAAATTTGGTATTGCAGGATGTGAATGGATGGCGAAGGTGCAAGACTTGTGCAAACATGACAATAATGCGATGCGTGTCATGCAAGAACATGACTACATGCCAAGCTCATGATGCGCTCGCGGCCAATTCGCTAGATTTAGATATACCAAATTTGGTGTCGCGTGACGCCAACGAACGACGAAGATAAACGGCACGTTCAAACAAGATAATCATGACATCCATGTCATGTAAAGCATAATTACATGCTACGCCTATAGTACGCTCGTGGTCGTTTCACTAACTCCACATATACTGAGTTTGGTATCACGTAACTTGAATGGATTACGAAGCTATAAGACAGGTGCAAACATGATAATAATGGCATGCGTGCCATATAGAAACGTGACTATATACCACTCTCATGATGCGCTCACGGCTGTTTTGCTGCTTTCACATATACTAAATTTGGTATTATCAGACGCGAATGGGCTATGGAGGTAAACGAAACATAAACACAATAATCATGATATGCGTGTTAAATATGCCTACAATCTACGGTCTTAGCGCACACTCAGCCATTTCGTTAGCTTCACATACACCTAATATGGTATTTTGTGACGTGAGTATAGGTCAAAAGTGAATGACATGACATGTCTAAGCATGATGATCATGACATGCTTTTCATATAAAACATGTCTACATGCGGCACTCACATATAGCGCACTCCAGCCGTTTCGCTGTAGCTTCACATATACCAAGTTTGATATGACGTGACATGACGTGAATAGACGGCGAACATGAATTCTAAGCGAAACATGACAATCATGACATGGAAATCATGTACGGAATAATTTACGTCCACCTCGTAACGTTGCACTGATTTTAAAGTGACTATATAACCTGCCTATTTCGTGCTTCGCATATCATTGTTTCCCCCTGTTCATGGGATTTGGAATTTTTTTATCTTGAGTTTTTTTTTTCAAATCCTATGTGGTAATGCATGTGCAAGAGGAAATTGGGAAGTGCACAACGAAGGTGCTATAGTGTTTTCGGATCAACCAGAATGCGAAAAAAAATGACTCTCATTTCGCCATGTGCGGAGATGCAAATGTTGCGGAGCATAGGTAAAAGCTATGGTCTTCGTCAGAAGAAACAACAACGACAAACGCAAAGAAAAATTGTGTCATGTAGCTGGGAAAAAAGTGACCGAAAAAGATCGCTTCGATTCGCCACGCCTAGATTGTTTCCCCCTTCTCATCTGGAGCATCTTAATATGTTGGAAGGATCCCGAAACTATCGAATATACACATAAACAATACTATTTTAAGAAAATTTTTGGCATACACACAGAAACTAATCCCATTGTTGTATGAAGAATTTTTTCTTGCACTTTATAAAACTGGTGTTTTGGAATAGGTACATGTTTGTTTACCTTTCATGTTCTCTCTTCAAGGACCATCTTCGAATCAGCTACTTGACACGCGAACCGGAAGCTTCCATCCGCTACAGTTTCTGTCCTTTCTTTTTTGTTTTCTCGTCCTTTTTAAAAGCCTTGACTGGAGCAAGTACGCGTGGGAAACTCGTCAGCTGTTCGCTTAAGAAGTAGGCGAGACAAAATTCAACTAAAGGCTTCCATACACCCTGAAGTGAAGTGGCATGTAGCGATGACCGCCTACATAGGATTTTCCGCAAGAAGCGAAGATGGTGCTTTCGGAAAGGAGCTTTCGCCATGGGCTGCCTGATACCATTTACAAGTGTGGGAAGCCCCTTCCAGCCATTTTTTTTTCGTCTTCTTTCACCGCCACATACCTGTCTCGGATCTCTTCGGATCTAACCCAATCTTCACACAAAGCCGTTTCCACGCACCACTAATGCTAACGTTCTTCGGCCGTATAAACTTTTGTCAAGTGCATTCTTCTATTATCGGTTGTCCTGACTTACTCGCACACAGAGTTTGCTACGGAGAAGGAGCCCCTGTCGACGTAGCCCTTCAGCACGTGAATCTTGGAGCAAAAATACTTGCAAGTGTAAACTCAAGCCAGAAAAAAGAATACATTTTTTTTTCAATTGGGAAGTCCACGAGCCAGGAGTAAGGAGTGAAAAAAAAGTTGCAATATAGATACGAGCACGTTTGTTGAATTTTTTATGAGGATACGAACTACGCCAATATATATTATTAAAACCAACCTTGTCAGAAGAGCTCGCCCTTGTGAAAGCAATCATGAAAGTTACATGCAAAATACAATTCTTTACATTTGAGAAAGTATACATGAAGATATATAAAAATACAAAAGATATATTTAGATTAAGTTGACCTGCATCTATTTGTTGTTATCTAATTTATACTGCATCATACAAAAGCAGCAAAGAAATGCGAGTTTTGTAATTAGTGCGTCGTTTAAATCGTGCAATCCACGACAAATGGCTCAGTCTTTTTTTATCACCATCAGCAACCACATCCACAAAGTGCTCATGATGTTTTACAGACTTGTCACGGGTACCTCGCTTCTCCGCCAAATTTCGATACTGGTGGTTAGCTTCCTTCCAACGTGACTAAAATTATGATATAAATTAATTTTGATAAAACTGTTTGCATGACAATTTCAAATAAAAAATCCCCCTTAACTATAAATACACAATAAACAATAGAGAAATTAAGAGTTCTAATGAGTTTAAATACTTAGGTGTTACTATATCCAGCAGTTTAAAGTGGGACAATCATATTGACAACATTACAGGAATGGCGAAGCGAAAGCTGGGTTTTCTGAGAAGAAAACTACGTAATGCAACGCCCTCTGTTAAATTGTTGGCGTATAAGACTATTGTTAGACCAACGCTGGAGTACGCAGCTATCATCTGGGATCCGCATACTAAAACTGAAATTAACAAACTTGAACGAGTACAAAGATTGGCCGCGAGGTTTATTTATTCAAATTACATGAGAACACAGTCTGTATCACTTTTGCTTGCTAGGGCTGACCTTCAATCGTTAGCTACACGTAGAAAAATAGCTCGCTTAAAATTTATTTATGACCTGTATCAGAAGAACTACAAGCTGGATCATAGTGTATACCTGCGCCCCCCAGGACGAGTGTCGGCTCGTACCAATCACTCATTTTCTGTCCAAGCTTATGTACCGCGGGTGGATGTATTTAAGTTTTCGTTTCTGGTGCGATCTATTGTTGACTGGAATGCGCTTCCTCCCGAGGTACTTACAGGATGTAGATTCTCACAGGATTTTCGACGACGGCTAGACTTGTCTTTTGCCTAACATTGTTTGTGTATTGTTCACCTGTTCACCTCCCACGCCTGCTACAGCCCGCAAGGGCTAGCAGTATAGTAAATAAATAAATAAATAAATAAATAAATATATGGCGCAGAGCCTGGCCTGCAACTGTATTTGTGTTAGCGGCTCCAAGAGAGTTTACAACGGGCTACAAATGTCGCTCTCCCAGCTTTCGCTGTGACTGTGTTGCACTTTTCGTCCTGCCCTGGTGTTTTCGCATGGTTTGTTAGAAGCCATTTTTACCAATACTGACGTCAATGAACTGCCTCATTGTACTCGGGCAAATTAATGCTTAAAAAAACTACAAAAATCCAACAACTTCATTCATTGGTCGGCATTTCTTGTACGCCAGCTTTCTTGTGCTAGATGAAAAGTGTTAGCAAGTATTGAGCCGTATCTTACTTTATTGTGTGAAGTTAACATCTGTACTAGGCGGAACGTATTGCGCGAAAACGCCACAAAGACAATAGAAGAAACTGGAAGGCACAAACACACTGCTCCCAAGGTTTTTTTTTGAACGTGTGTCTCTTTAGAGCGCCGCCACGGTGGTCTAGTGGCTAACGCGCTTGGCTGCTCACCCGCAGGTCGCGGGACCGAATCCCGGCAGTGGCGGCTGCATTTTCGATGGCGGCGGAAACGCTGTAGGCCCGTGCGCTCAGATTTGGGGGCACGTTAAAGAAACCTAGGTGGCCGAAATTTCCGGAGTCCTCCACTACGGCGTCTCATAATCTTATGGTGACTTTAGGGCGTTAAACTCTACATATCAATCAATCATTAGAGCTACAAAGAGTATCCTAAATTATGCAGTACCTCGAAAGAAAAGCCCTAGTTTTGCGGCTCATGTACGGGACATCATACGTGACTTGCCTATACTATCGGAAGTCACACGGTGGCTTTGATCTCTCATTCACCGCAGGCCTGGAATTTAATTTGGAGCTTTCGCGCATTTTGCCTTATTACATTCGCCAGGAGCCTGTCGGAATGAGGTGCCCTCTTTCTCCAATTTCCGTCATTGCATCAGGCGAAATTCGCCTGTACATGTGCAGCGTGGGTAGTGTACCTCACGTCGGCTTTACAAGGTTAACAACGTTGTTTACCTACGCAGAGCGTACCCACTTCCCCATCGACCTTCAAACTTCGCGTATTGTGCATCAGCTGAAGCCCCATCATTATTACCAACATTACTCTCACTGCCCCACCGCGGTGGTCTAGTGGCTAAGGTACTCGGATTCTGACCCGCAGGTCGCGGGTTTGAATCCCGGCTGCGGCGGCTGCATTTACGATGCAGGCGGAAATGTTGTAGGTCCGTGTGCTCAGATAGGGGTGCACGTTAAGGAACCCCAGGTGGTCGAAATTTCCGGAGCCCCCCACTACGGCGTCTCTCATAATCATATGGTGGTTTTGGGACGTTAAGCTCACATATCAATCAATCAAATCAACATTAATCTCACTACACCAACAACAAGATAAAGGCCTCTTCCATGTTTCCACAATACGCTAGGTGCCATGCTTGCTGTAGTGATGTTATCCCCCGCCGCCTATAACTTATTGTAATCTTCTCACCTAAATTTTTGCCGGCTGCATTGAGACCTATCATTTGGTTGGAATCAGATGAGTTATGTTATATATCCACTGTAACGCACATTTTAAAGGGGGGGAAGCTCATTAAGTTGGAGGCTTGTTTGTTAGCGTTGCCGTTGTTGTGCACCTAGATGAGCACATGCAAGGATCCTAGTAAAAGCCAAGACGATGAGTGTGATGCTGATGACGATGAAGATGACGATGACAATCACAGAAGAGTTGCGTGCCGAGATGCCACGGACATTGAAGATGGTCGAGAGCCTGCTGACCTTTGACACGGATGAACTGAGGCGTCTGCGAACGCAGATCCCCGTACACAGCCACACGTGCTACAAGCGTGGAAGTATAGACGAGTCCACTGTTAAAAGTGACACCTGCGTGGGCCGCATGTTTAGATTTCGCTATCTTACGGAATCATAGCGGCTTAGGAATGCATAAGGCTACTGGTCATTAAAAGTTCTGACTCCTTTTGACAGACTATTTATTTGCTTGAAGATTGTTTCTTAATGCACTGGCTCTTACAGGGCCAGGAATATTGATGGTGTGCATTCAAGTGTTCCCTTTAACAATGGAGCATACTGCACAAAGGGCAGTTTCAGTTGAATGTAGAAAGCCTCGATTGCCAACTTCAGGCTAGATGCAATGCTACAAAGTGGTATTGATGAAGGCCAAACGAAATGCACGACTCAACCGAACATACCATTTATGACCACTAAGCCTTATATATAGCTGTACACCGGTCTGTCACTAATGTACATGTTTGCAGGTGGTCAAATCCCGCGTGATTTATGGTAACACTGAATGATTCCACGGCTTCGCTCGCTCATTATCATTCACATTGTTATATGTAGCGATACTTTTTCTTTAGTTAGAATATGATGTCCTTAACACGCGTTTTATAACTGACTTCTTCTACTTTCTTCGACAGATAGAAATAAACTTTCAGGACTTTAAAGGTAATAAGCAGGCTCAGGGTAGCTTACGTACGTTTGTATCATCAAGAAAGAATCCTACATTAGTTAAAAAAATTGACAAAGCCTAAATTATTAGTTTTATTGATGAAGTTCAAGGTTCTAAAATCACGACACTACTATGACGAATGCTGTAGACGAGGGCTTCGGCAATTTTGAACACTCGGAGCTCTTTAACTCTTCCAAGTCTAGTGGTGAGCCCATGTACCGGCATTTTTTTCAATTTCCTTCCTTCTGAAACACTTGAGCTTCACGTGCCTGATTGTAAATGGTGCATATTTGAGAGCTTTTGACAATCTGACAGAAAAGACGCTATTTCGCGTCCATGTGATATGCAAGTTTTGCTTTATTCCGGCTGCCGTTATTCTCGAGGCACGCTAGACGGTGGACCAGAGTCGTTTTTACAGATACCTAAGTAACTGCTGTTTCCACTATGTTGTTACTGCAGGAAAACATGTTATATAAGTAGCTATTGCTAATGAATCTAGAACTGAGGAGCGCTGTACTTTCATTGAAAGTGACCAGTATGCCCTTACTGCATGGTGGTCACATCTTTGAAAATGAAATTGCTAATGTTTTCGTTTCTTGAAGAAAAATACTTTTCTGCCAAAAGATTTTGCCTTTTTTTCAGTTCAACTGTGTTTCCCGCCCAAAATGCAGTTCTGTGCACGAAAGAGTGAATTTGAAAAGACTGATCTTAAGCCATTTCGCTTCCATCGAGTGTCCTGCCGCTTTGGCCAGTATTCGATCCCGCAATTTACGAGACAGCAATCGTATACCATAACAGGAATAGACGAAGACGAGAAGCGGTGAAGAGAAAGCCGGGCACCGGTGGAAGCCTACCTCGCGGTGCAGTTTTCATTCAATTATCGTTGCGCAAGCCCGTGAATATTTTATGAGCGCAGTTCTTCAGGGAAACATTCACTGCATACTCTGCGTTTATTGAGTCACCAGCGAAGGATATTTTTACTACATATTGCGAAATGTCAGGTATAAATGGAAACAGTGTTTCACTTGTGCAACGCAGAAGAAGTTGCTGTAATTTCTTTTCCGTAATATTAATTCGTTTAAAATTAATTGGTTGGTGAAGTTAGAAGGCTAAAACATCAAAAAGTGCAATCTGAGTGCACCTGATGTCACGAAATCTATCATTGCAGCATAGAATGTTAACTATTGATGCATGAGCTGTTTATTCAACTTTTTAATAAACAACCGTAACTTGTCTGAACGCTGTGCAATATGAAAGAAAGTTGTATTTATTGAACATAGGTTCGAAAAAGTTTAAAGAGAAATATTACGGTTGTATGACCTATATTCTCTGAAAAAAGAAATACCTATTGCCCGTATTAGTGAGCTCCTTCATGCCACGTTGATAACTCTGCCTGGATACTCGCATTATATATATTTTGAAGGGACACACCTTCCAACACTCTCTAAAGCTAGTTTAAATATTTCCAATTCCCAGCGGACGTGTTGCCAATATTTAGCAATTCCGGACCCAACAAAAGGTAGCAACGGCTAATATAACAATTATTTGGTGATTAGAGCGGAGATTTCAATCTTCTACATTGAGTGACCTGACCCACGTGGTGGTCTGGTGGTTTTAGTGCTAGGACGCACGCCAAAAGGTGTTGTTGGTGTATTCTGCTGTTAGTAAATACCGTATAATTAAATAAATGATGAGATTGCCGTGGTCAAGATGACGGGTGGAGCGAATTTGTTCCGCGTTTCATTTCCTGTGTGGCGACTGAGTTAACATCAACTACCCGAATGTGGTCCATTCAAGTTGCTACATTTTTTCCCATAATCAGGAACACGTTCGACACTGATATGTCATTTCCAATTGCATCCCTATTCGAGTTACTTCAACAAATCTTGTTCTGATGGGCTGAATTTTTCTTGAATGCTTGCACATTTCCCCGCACATGGCACAGTTCTTTTCAGCACAATGGTCCCAGTGAGGTTTTAGTTAGCTGTGCTCCAATTATACCATACTTTCCGGAATTCGTCTTTTTCCCTGGAACTGTTGCTAAGGGCCTTTTTCTTCAACCTATGTTTTCTTTTTCACAAAATTCGCTGTAGGATCAATGTCCTGCGAGTTCGCATTGAGACAAATTGTGCATGCTAAGCTCTGGGCAACGCACATGTCAGCCATGCATCGAGGTTGTTTCATTTATATCGGAGTAGCTCTTTTCAGCGCGTTCCTACAGAACATTCGCATTGCTCTTCTAGACGAGACTTCCCGCTGAAAGAGAAGGCTGTATGCTATATGCTTTGGCTTTACTAGAGTGATTTTCTTTTTTGTACAACAACTAGGCTTCGTATTTCCTGAACTCTCGACTGAGGAAGAAGAACGGCTATTTGGGCTAGTTGGTTTGAATTCATGGTAATAAGGGCTGCAGCGCTCGTGTTGTCCTCTTTGCTTTCCTTGCCTCGCCTTTCGTTTCACGTTTCTTCTAGCACCTTCGTGCTCGCGCTGCAGCCTTTATTGTCTCGACTGAACCTTCTACAAGAAAATAAACCCCGAAAATCACCATCCTTCTGTCTATGTCTTCTGGCAACGTCATCAATATTTAAACTCCTTACAATTTAGCTTCAGCACAGATCAACGCAAAAAGTAAAGCGGATGCAGAATAGCATGATAGGCTATTGCACGACGATCCATTTTATTTCAAAATTAGGTGTCATTCACTGACCAGTGCGCGCTGCTTAGTACTGATTGGACGACCCAGCATTACTGCCATTAGTCGCAAGAAGCACAAAAATTACGCTAAACTAAGCAACCCTCTTCCACCCAGCTGTAATATAGTCCAATCATAGCCCACCACCGGTTGCTAGATTTCCTTTCACTGGAGAAGTATTTAGAAACTTTAGGCCCACCTAGTCACGGCGGCGAAAAATGCATTCGTCGCGCTTGTGTCTTCTTCGACTATTACTAAATTATGATTCAGTACGCTAGGCTATACACGAAGGCGCTGCAGTGGCATAGCGAAATTCTACTCAGTGAGGCTGCTGAACACCGAACTGTTTTAACCCTGTGAAGTGCCTTACTTGCGAGGACAAACAGATAAAAAATTGGACGCTACCATTATCCTTGGTTTAGATGTTCGTAGAGGCACTCGCAAGTCGGCGTCGACGGTGTACTCAGGTGCATTCCCTGGGCTAGTTTTGACTTGGGTCGTGTTGCTGAAGAGTATCTGAGAGGGCAGATATAATTCCTTGGAAGCACGAGGTTTGAATTTCTGCACCGCGTGTCTCAACAACTCTGGATGCTCAGAATAACACTATCTGTTTTCTTAAAGAACTGATTAGATTAATCCTTAATACTTATAATTCACTTCCTTCTCGTTCGTCCACTCACCTCACTCGCATTGCCGCCGTCCAAGGCAAAGGGGAAATTCAACGGTAAACGAGGCCACAAGGGCGTTGGAAGCCGCAAGCACGAAGATCAGGCAAATACGTGCAACACCCATCATTTTCATAGCGGCTGATTGCAGCGCTAAAGTTTTTTCTATAGTTATTTTGGTACACTCTATGCCCCCTCCACCCTGTCTTGTAGATAATCACTGGCGTGTTGTCGCCATCCACGGGGGCGGGCAACAATAGCAGACATTTCTTGGACTGATAATCGCAGTCTTTTTATAGTTCACCCAAGTAAAATTATGCGTCGATAGAAATATGAGCACTTCAATACAACCTTTCATTCATAACTGTGAATAATTTACCAGTGTTGTTTTTGTAAGATTTAATGAAGATTTCTTAAACCAGAAATTAGTGCTCCAGCGGAACTGCTTGGAAGAGGAACCAAAGGCTCTCTTGGTGCTCGTTTTAATAAAACAAGCCAGCAAAACCCAAATGTGAGCTCTGACGCCAACTCAAAAGTCCAATGAACAACAAAAATACTTGTACGATTTACCACGAATCAGACTCAACGCTAGAGCACCTAAATAGAGTTCTGACCACGGCAATATGAAAGCTCATCCGTGCGGTATCCTAGGTGAGCCCATTTTCTCACAAGGATGAATTGCATCGAACAAACTTGTCCTATGCAGCGTAGCGTGGTATAACTGAAATGCTCCGCGCTGCTTAGTTTGAGCAGGAATACTGCGCACCACCTGCGTTGGACGGGCGTAATTAGAAGATCGTATACCCCTGAATCATGCGTACTGTGAGCAGGAAATTACATTCGTGATCCGACCGCAGACAGCCGGTAGCCTCTTTATAGCTCTTGGCAATGAAAGGGTGCTGGCTTGCTGTGAAGGCAGCCAGGTACACTGAAAGTCTTCTTTTGGGTCAGGGTCACTATGTATTATACTGGGGAAGGTGAGCCATCTGCCGTCTGCACTGCCTGTGAGCGTTCTCATCGGAAAAGGGTCGGAGAATCTTAATATATGTTGCATGGCGAATGAGGGTTTAGCCGGGTTGATGGTGATCATTGAAAACGCAGCGAGTGATAAAGCTGCAAGTTCCTCAACAAGATGTCAACATGCGCTAAGTTACCGAAGTTGCTGGTGAATGATGTTGTTGAAGTTTGACTATTGAATGCATCGTTGACTAAAAAGTGTACGTGAGGCTGTTTAAGCTGACTGTGGTCTGTTTGTTTTTTAGATTGTTACAAAGGCTCCATTGCTATTGGAATCACAATCGGCTATGCTAACAACAGTTCTAGCAAGTTCAGAACGCTAGGGAAGCCGTATGATTAAGCGATACTTCGCCTAATTATACAAGTCCCACCAAACTACTCCTAAGGGAATTTGTTGGTGGGCTTGTTGGTGGATAATAGTTTACTGCCAAGTACAAATGAAAGATTATTCAAATCGAAGTACAAATCGAAGTGCTCATGGGGTCTAGCACGGCCGCTGGCCATGGTGCTAGTGAGTATTCTGAAATAATGCAGTATTGTTTATGGTACGTATCAGGAACAAATACGTATGTCGAATCGTAGGGCTGACAGAAGTTTGTAGAAATGTTACACCTGGGATTTAGGGTGCTACATTTGTTCACCTATCACAAAAATCACCGTGAACTTGCTTGTTTAACTATCACAGTTCGTACTTCAGTACTTCAAGTGGTTGTCGTTCCACTTACAGATCGCAATTGTAACGAAATTGTAATATCGTCACATACAAAGACCTAGAGAACGCTTGATCTTCCGACACTGTAATTATATAGGCTTGTAAAATATTTGCCGTTATACAGTTATACACATTGAAAATAGTCAGCTGACAAATGGTTCGTCCTGGCTGGCCCATCTAGGCATGAGTGTGGTAGTAGTTGCGCAGTGATAAGAGAAATGTGGTGAGAGAGAGATAAACATTAAGGAAAAGGCAGTGAGGTTAACCATAAGATGTCGCTACCCTGCACTGGGGCTGCATGTTTGGGGGACAGAAAGTAAAAAATGAAAGAAAGAATTGAGAAAGGGCTGATTAAATAAGTACAGAAAACAATAAAACAGAGGCCTGTGCATGAGCACATAATCACTAGAGTTCGGGTCGTTAAGGAAGCTGGCTGACCGCAAAAACTGCAGAAAGAGCCTTGCCGCTTTCTATTCTTAAGCTCAATCTCTCCGGCATTCCAAAATAGATTGCCTAGGAAGCGGCTTGTGATCCAGGTTTGCTAACGTTGTTGAGAAGGACCGTATCTGGGAGCTGTAGCGAGGAAAATCACACAGACCATGCGCAATAGTTTCCTCGTTTTTGTAAAGATTCGTTGCAGCGGATGACAAAGAAGCAAGCGGTAGAAAGGAGTCTGGTGTAAATGAAAGCTTGCGTCCGCTCAACTGGTCATAGAAGTAGAAGAGACAGTGCCATTGCTCCACGATGTGACGGTCGTGAGAGGTGGCACTACGGGTGAAAAGTGAGGTGGCCTGGGCGGCTGGGTGCTGCGTTCGTCTTCACGCTCTGAAAGTTTTAAATTCACGTTATTTTTAACTATTTGAGAGGTGGCACGTTCCGTTTTCTCATATCTGATAGTGCCTTCCATAGCGCCAACATTGCAGGTACCAGTGTTCGAGTGACAGGGTGGGACGTGTTGGCGTTTTTGCATGCAGACCGTAATACCAAACTCGCATTTTCATCTGGCACAGGAGCCTTTGTTGCAGTATATAAACCCATTAGAAGCACAAACCTCAACTATTGAAGCTCTCAGATTCATTGCCACCAGAAATCAGCTCTTCATATTTGCAGAAAAGCGGCGCCAGTTTCTTAGATAATCAGATATGTTTGCTAGAAATACAGTATTCCTTCAGCTTCTATACAAACTGCTTTTAAATTAGCTAGAGTGGTTGCTCCATTGAAACGAGGTTGTTTAAGTTTTCCGAAAATGAAGAAACTAATAAAATTGTGACTGAAAGCCTGTCAAGTAATTTTTACTTAGCGCGGCTTTCCTAAGGCTTTGCGATAGTAGCAATAATTTTTAAACAAACATAATGTTACTACTCTCGATAGACTATCGATAGTGTCGATAGTGCAATCAATATCAGCATCACAAGTATTGTTGCCTATAGGATTATAAATTGTTTGGCGTCGATATTAGTAAATCATTTGTGCTGGCCTACTATCACCCAGCTCGCTCAATTTACGACTAATTTTCGGGCGAAATAAAGAAATTATCGCAGCAATTGAAATTTTGGGACATCAACATAAGTACATTCACATTAAAAACAATCTGCTCCACCTTACAATTGAAAACATAACTTTACATACTTTTATTTCCTAGTTACAAATGCCACAAAGGTTGAAGTCGTGCAGTTATGCCACATGTCATGCCATCCTTTGTGTTAAATCTGAACAGTTTAGTTCAACATGCTAGCGTCTGTCTATCGTTTTACTGAAGAAACGAAAGCATATCTCAATCTTTTGCCCATCTGCCTGCCTCAGATGGTTCACCACATGCTACCCGCCACTCAGAAAATTAAGTTTATGATGCAATGAGTTAGCGTGGTTGATTTTATACTATCGGTTATACTATAAAACATTCTATCGATTTTGCTACAAATAGCTTTTGCTACCATCGGTAGTTCAGTAGTGACTCAGCAATTGACATTAATGATTTCGCCATCAAGAGGCCTGCATCACTACAGCTTAGACAGCATGCTATGACGACGCCCAGTGGTACGGGTCGACGAAGACGTTACGTCACGAAAGTGGGATGCTGCACTACGTAGACCACATTTGAAAACTCAACTATGGGCATTCCATTAAGCCCACGACGTCGTGGATAGTTCGGGCCTATTTGTCCCAAGGTGCAAGCGTCCCCTATCTGCTAGTTTGCGCCTCAACAAGCTTTAGTAAAGTTTTCCGCACTCGATTATGCTAAAGAAGGCTTTCAAAATTTAGTTAGCTCCTGTGATCACTGCGTACATTATAGAAAGAAATACATAATTAACCTTTCCTGTGAGGAGTATACAGAAAACAGGTTTCCTTGAAATGTTACCATACTTTTACTCACTCTATACGAAATAAGATAGGAAGTACATTTCACTATACTTCTAATCAACTAAACTTGCAGGTCAATGTAAACACCGTTACGATAGTAGGAGGATTGGAACGTCTGATAAACAAATGATCCTGACTCACAAAAAAAAAACAGCTTCCCCGACTCAAGGCTCTCCACGTTTCATATTCTAGCTTTTCCATGTATTTTCCCAACGACCGTCCTACCCTAGCTATAACAACTTGCAGCGCGTTCATGGCACCCCTTCTTCTAAAAGCGGAGTATGATCACGGAGTTGAAAAAATCCATGAATTATTCAGTACTCAGAAATCGCGAAAATAGTGTTTCGGAACGCTCCCTGCGCGCCATTTATATATTTCCTTGTTTAGGTGTTTTCTTTAGTTTTGTGCTTGACAGTGCAAATTCCCGTCGATCCGAGAACTGCCCTTGTTGTGACGTGAAGAGGGCTCGCGGATTCCTGATTTTGTAAAAATGTCCTTTTTGCTACGCGAAACGCACAAAATTTGCAAGAATAACCTGACAAATGTTACTGCATCTTTTTGCCCTATTTCTTTTCTTGTCAGCATGTTGTTATGACTCGATGTTTTCTTTTTACAATAAGTACAAGACATCCACTTTTACTAACTAGCACAGGCCTCCTTCTGTATATTACGTTGCTACGTAACATTTTTGATTGAATAAAAAACACCTTGAAGTTCGACATTTTTGTAGGCTGAAAATAAAGCTACAGCTGACATTTTCAGCCCTGGACATAAATATGCAGCAGCTTCCGAAAGCGATAAGGCTGCCCAGATGCTGTGCTCTATGGGGAAAACGTTGTGAGACTAAGACGACTACTGATTAGTTTTCGCTCATGAAAGCTACTGGGCATACTTCGTGAAGCTTTTTGAATGATCTGATTACCTGTGTCTACAAGCAGGGATTCCATTTTCAACTGAAGTTGGGGAAGTAGAAGCGCCTTCAATATTTCGGAGAAATTTCACCTAGCATGCTTTGTCGCTGTAATATAAATATGTAGGATGTTCTCTGAAAGGTTGTAAGGGACGTTTCTAAAACGCTGTGACGGTCCAGCTCCTATCGTTTTTTCCAACAGTACTTTTCATCGACGAAAAAAAATATTTTACATCCGCCGAAGCGACACTGAATGAACTAAATGTATTTATGTGAAAGTAGTTATTTATATGAGAAATATGTATGACCTCAGAACTTATAGTTTACCCTACTTTTCGCAATCGTAAAAGTGGCACGCAATTCTGGATTATATATTTTTACTTTGATATAATTTTTACCTGAACTAAGCATGTTGGTTATAGTAACCATTGTTAAACGGTCGCGATCTGAATGAACCACTCACAGGCTTTTTTATCAGGGCCCTCGGCATATCAACTGTTGAAAATTTTGTAATTATGTCCTTTCCCTGTTTACTCGTTTTGTGGGAACTCATTTATTGTATTTCCACACTTATCTGAGTGTTGTGTATATATTTTTGTGCATTTTGCTCGCAATGAAGTTGAGAAGCTCTTTTATTACTTTATTGTTTGGCTGAAGTTGATTATAGTCACGCGCTGGTGGTATTGCCACCAACCTAACGACAGCATTGTTACCATTTTTGTGCACTCTACTCATAACTCTGTAAAATGTTCCAAATTACGTAAAACTATATGTAGAATCAAATTCTATGATAATAATTCTTGCCGATGCGTTTTCCGGCTTTGCTGCCAGGGTGGCATGAGTTAGCCGATCGCTCTGCCATTAGTCGGGCACCCCGAGTCCATTCGTAACAACCTTGTCTTTAATAAATGAAATGACTAAATGACTGCTCTAGTAATAAAAGTTTCAAGAGACGACGTGAAATTTTTATACTGGGAGCACAAAATGGCGATTTAAGAAGTGACCACTGCCGCAGCACAGGAAGTGCGGCAGTCTCTGACGTCAGAGCCTAATTTGCTGAGACTAAGTAAATGTGATTCAAAAAACGTAAAAGCGGAATATGGTTAGAGAAAGTGACGTTTACTCTGTATTCGACGAGTCGGCTGCTGGTCCTTTTCATATGACGTTTAGTGCTCGTCTGTTTTATTCTTGTGGTGCGTAAGAAATCTTCATTATCTACTTTGTTCTAATTAGTACCGCATAAGATTGGCAGGCACCCAGTCTTCGTGCAAACAGGTGGAGGAGGTCTTTGAGCCGGTTCGTGGTGCAAGACAGGAAGAGATTAGGAGATAACATCGCACAAATTACTCGGTGGGACTAGAGCATTGTGAGATACTTGCGGGTTTTTCTGAACAGACAACACTTCGGCTTGCCTTGATTAGAATTTTACAACTTCATCATCAAGAATAGTTCCGGTCTGACGTAATGAAGATGAGCGCCAGGTACGGTCACGTTTGATGTCGCCATTAAATTTAACCATTAACAACTTATAATGAGTACTGTCTTTATAATTTGTTTTAAGTAGTTAGATCGATGAATAAATGGTGCAATATTGCTTACAGTACTAAGAGCCGCTACTAGCGCGCAGTGGACTAGCGCGATAGTTGTGCTAGAAAATTTTCAATAAATTTTCCCGGAAATATTTAAAAAGAAGTGTTGAAGGAGTTTTTGGTAAATAGCCACCACTCCGATGTTATTTTTCCTTTGATAAAGTACTTACACGTTCACGTCCAGTCCTAACGAGAGGAATTTGGCTGTTGCGGCATTTTTATGAAAGAGTGTATCTTAACAAACACCCTATATATTGACAAAACATTTGCCGTGCCGGCCCCATATCTATGAATGTGAAATGATGCAGGTGCGTGTGCTCTGCCATGCGGCTGCACGTTAAAGAACACCTGTTGGTTGAAGTTTTGAAGACTTCCGTTGCGACGTCTCTTATGATCACATCGTGACTCTGGTAAATAAAACCCGAAAGATTATTACACTAGCGGGTCAAATCCTCTCACTTGAAGAAGTGGGTTGCACTAGCTTTGTGGGTGATGCCTTGTTGCTTGCCGTTTTAACTTACCCTCCTAGCAAGGAAATCCGCCTTATAATTCATAAACTGTGAATTGCGAAACCCAGAGACTGCCACTGCTAAGGTTCCTCTTGCTCGCAGTGGGACAGGCGGACGAGTGTTTTGGACCCATTTATAGTGGAAAAGGGAGTGGAATGCGGAGCCGTCAGCCCAGCAGGCTGAGCACTATCATAGTTACAAGCGTGCTTTCAAGAAATACCGGGCTTGTATCGACCAAGACTTCCGTAGCTGACGTGGTATCGGCAGGAATAGAAGCAAGAATCGAAGTTGTGGTAGGCATGAAGGAAACGGCACGGAAGTTCAGTGAAGCTGGGGTAGCGGTATTGGGAGCAGCGAATGTTGTAGGAGTAGCGGCCGCCGAGGTAGGAAAACTATATGCACGATGGTCGGCAAGGCAAACGTGGTAGAATCAGCAACCGGGATGGGCACAGGGGTAGTGACGGTCTGAAGTTCGATGCTAACGTTTCTATGGCAGGTAGTAAGTAACGTGGCACTGCCGGTCTAGGTAGGGCTAGCTCGAAACCTCGACGTCCGTCGTATGGCTGTGGTTCCGGAGGAGGCACAACGCATCGCAGAGCAGGAGGAAGCATGTCTACTGTGATGGCGTGCCTTTACTGCTGCGAGAAGATGTTGCGCAGGCAGAAAGCAGCCTCCATCTTGAGGAGCTAGGTGGCTGGGCTTCCTGGCCAGACTTTGGGAAATACTGGTGGTATGAGGATGGAGGGCGGCATGGCCGTAGGAGTGGTGGCGCCCGCGAAAACAGAGCTTTGGTGGGCATAGACTGAGCGCGACTGCTGTTGGGCCGGAAGTAGCTCTCAAAGTAGTTGCACTTGTTGACGAAGAGCGGCGAGGACTTCTTGCTCGGTCATGGTGGTGCTGTTAGTTCAATTTCCAGGTCACCAGATGTACAATGCGGAGGGGGTGAAGGACGGACCCCAACATAAAACAGAACGACGTTTATTAACATGGTAGCAACAGCACGGCAAGCCTGCCGATGCTGCGCTCGAACAGTTAGAGAAACAATCCCTAACCAAGCTTGGTAGCTTGGGTCATATATAGCCACATGTGGTGACGTCAGCCTCCAGTGAAAGAGCGGTGGCGCTGTCCGTTATGGGACGCACGTTGCAGCATGCAACCGAGTCACGCTGGCTGCGCCAGTTTGTGCGCAGTCTGTCGCCGCAAGAGAAAAAGATAAGTACCAAACATCTAAACCACATACCTGGTGGTCAACTTGGGCATGTCAGCCAACTTGCCGATATTTCTGACTGCATTACCCATCGCAATGCACTCTCATACATTTCAAAACTCAGCGGGTGCTTTTCAAAAAAAACGTTTGTAGATTATCAGCGATGTGGGCTATAAAATCTAACGGCGTTTTGTTCTAACGACTGACTCAATAAAATAGTCAATGGAAGTAGCAGTCAGGGGTACCATAAATCTTTGGAGCCAAAACACGCTTGTGTAAGCAAGAGTAAGCGCTTGTGCTGACACTCGTCGCCTTTTCAGACTCCAAACAGCCCTCTTAGGCGCATAGCGTAGTTTATCAGCACGTAACAGGACTGCAGGCGCACGAAAGCTGCTTTATTACCCTCTATTCGCACCAATTCGA